>NC_084746.1:955000-1145000 GCF_033978785.1 Entelurus aequoreus
AGCATTGTTAAGCTTTGCCAGGCTGAGATCTATTAACCGTGTAGTTACATGTACATAGTTTAATAGTATTGTCGATCTTCTGTCTATCCTTCCAGTCAGGGATTTATTTATTTTGTTTCTATCTGCATTTGAGACAGATGCTATCACGTTAGCTCATGCTAAAGATGCTAAAGAGCTTCGTCGATGTATTGTCGTGGAGATAAAAGTCACTGTAATGTCCATTTCGTGTTCTCGACTCTCATTTTCAAGAGGATATAGTATCCCAGGTGGTTTAAAATACAAATCCGTGATCCACAATAGAAAAAGGAGAGAGTGTGGAATCCAATGAGCCAGCTTGTACCTAAGTTACGGTCAGAGCGAAAAAAAATATGTATTTCACTGCATTCTAGTCCGTCACTCTAACGTTCCTCGTCCACGAATCTTTCATCCTTGCTCAAATTAATGGGGTAATCGTCACTTTCACGGTCCGAATAGCTCTAGCTGCGTTGAAAACAATACGAAAATATGAGGGAGTGAACAACTGACAACGTCACGCTACTTCCGGTAGGGGCAGGGTTATTTTTTATCAGAGACCAAAAGTTGTGAACTTTATCGACGTTGTTCTATACTAAATCCTTTCAGCAAAAATATGGCAATATCGCAAAATGATCAAGTATGACACATAGAATGGATCTGCTATTCCCGTTTAAATAAAAAAAATTCATTTCAGTAGGCCTTTAAAGGTTAAATGTCATTTAGAAAAAGTTGCAATGTTGACTAATAAAACAAAGCTGTTTTTTTCTTCTTTCAAACTGTCATTGCTCAAAACATAATATTGAATCAAAATCAATGTTATTATGAATTATTGACCTATCCAAGGTTCCCATTACTTCACATCAAATATTACACTAAGAAAAATATTTTTGGTGGAAGATTTTGCAAATTTGGTAAATAAATAACCCAAAAATGTATATTTTGTTGTTTTCTTACTGTACCGAAAATGAACCGAACCGTGACCTCTAAACCGAGGTACGTACCGAACCCACATTTTTGTGTACCGTCACACCCCTAGCCTGTTGGCTTAGTTAGCCCAGGGGTCGGCAACCTTTTCCAACAAAAAAGCCATTTGGGCCCGTTTCCACCAAATCAAAAGCTTACAGTTTCCCTAGGTAAGGACACACACCTGTCGCCATCCGACAATTAGTCAAGATCCAACTTTGCTGGATTTATTTTAAATGAATTAGAAAGATCAAATAATGAATAGTTCATACAGGGATTGAATGTGCTTTGGTGGTTGTATCTCTCTTTGAGCACAAACATGGCAAACATTGTGGGATTGCATGACTATTCCTTCATTGATTGTAATTATTCACCTGTTGTAGTTAAAGTTGTGTGTGTGTGTTTGTAGCGTGTGAGTGTTAGTAACGCCATATGATGTAACCGCATTACGCCTCACACTGCTTATTACACATCTCCTTTTCTTCCATGGTTCTCTTTACTTGGTATTTGCATGGTTCGGTACTTTTGCTCTTTTCTATCAACAACTTGTTTATGCTGCCATTCCAATCAACCTTTCTAAAAACTGGTTACCATTGTTTATTAGCAACAAGGCTAACAACGTTCAAGGTTTCTCAGCAGAAAACAAGGCCCCGAGAAATGAATGGCTGACGCGGAACTTTGAAAGACTCATGACGGTCCCTGCAGTGAAGTTTTTTTGATCGATTGAGACTTTTATTAGTAGGTTGCACAGTACAGTACATATTCCGTACAATTGACCACTAAATGGTAACACCCCATTAACTTCCTGGGGCCACAACAAAGGGATAAAAAGGCCACAGGTTGCAGACCGCTACACCTCCCTGATACCGAAGTACATGTCAAACTACTTCCTTAACGTAAATGACCGCCATAACCACAACACCAGGGGGAGCTCCACTAACCACGTTAAACCCAGATTCCCATCTAACAAAGGTCTTAACTCATTCTCCTTCTATGCCACATCAATATGGAATGCACTCCCAACAGGTGTAAAAGAAAGGGCATCTCTATCCTCCTTCAAAAGCGCACTAAAAGAACACCTCCAGGCAACTTCAACCCTTGACTAACACCCTCCCCCCACCACATCCCACCTTCCCGGATTGTAAATAACCAAATGTAAATAATCAAATGTATTTCTAATGTATATACTTGTTCTTATGCTTTCTGAACTCACTATGTTCTCTGCTCTCTGTACATATCCTACCAAGTCACACCTACTCTGTTTCAATGTCCATTTCTCTGATGATGCAATTGTTGATGACTGAAGTGCTGATATCAATCAAACCCTCCTCAACCCACCCCCCGGATTATATAATAATAATTCAATGTATATACTCTGATGATGAACTTGTGTGATGACTGTATTATGCTGATAGTATATATTTGTACCATGAATTGATTAACGTGGACCCCGACTTAAACAAGTTGAACAACTTATTGGGGTGTTACCATTTAGTGGTCAATTGTACGGAATATGTACTGTACTGTGCAATCTACTAATAAAAGTTCCAACCAACCAACCCCTCGCCTAGCTAAACGGGTAAGATCTAGTTAGGATCTGAACAAACTAGTACTGTGTTTCTCTACTACTTGTGTCTCTCTTCCCAAACAAAAAGAAGTGTTAAGTTTTGAATGTAGTTTGCTGTTTGGGGAATGCTAAGCTAACAAGATGCCGACCTGTCGCTGCCAACAAGGAGGTGAAAATTCCCTGAAACTTCTAAATACTGTACTTTTTTGGACACATATAGAAAATATAGTAACGGTATTTTAACCAAAAAATGTGACGTTATGCTGTCGCACTCGCGTCGCTAACTAAAAGTGCTTGACAAACGTGGTCACAGTACAACTCAAACAGTTCACAGTTTTTTTGTTGTTTTTTTGGAAAGAGCGGAAAGAAAATGTCAGAACTTCACAGAAGGCACGATAACAAAACACTCATGTTTTTTTTGTTGTTGTTGAAAATCTTTGTACATCAGGCTATTGATAAAAACAATAATGGCACCAACATACTGTAAGTATGCTAACAAAAACATGGCTCAGATTAAAAAATAGCACTGTTTAGATGTTAAATCTAGAGCTTATAAATGAATGTAGTCGCCCTTCAGGGACATTTTCATCATAAACATTTTCATGATAAACATTTTCCGGTAATTTTACATTCATAACTTTACTTACTGGCATGATGAAGTCAGGGACATTTCAAAACCAGAATTTGCAGGCTACTTCCTGGTTCAGGGAGAAGTTAGCCAGTTTGATTCTGGAATGTTCCATCCATGCCACTGTTGCAATAGGAGGGTTCCTATGTTGAAGAAATGCTTTAAGTGGATTCAACGGGATCTTGCTGCTGTGTAAGTAGCCAACTAACTTGCTGCTGTGTAAGTAACCAACTGACTTGCTGCTGTGTAAGTAGCCAACTAACTTGCTGCTGTGTAAGTAGCCAACCAACTTGCTGCTGTGTAAGTAGCCAACCAACTTGCTGCCGTGTAAGTAGCCAACTAACTTGCTGCTGTGTAAGTAACCAACTAACTTGCTGCTGTGTAAGTAGCCAACTAACTTGCTGCTGTGTAAGTAGCCAACCAACTCGCTGCCGTGTAAGTAGCCAACTAACTTGCTGCTGTGTAAGTAGCCAACCAACTCGCTGCCGTGTAAGTAGCCAACTGACTTGCTGCTGTGTAAGTAGCCAACTAACAGCAATCAATACGTAGAAATGAAGATGGATGGCTTGGTGCAAAGTAATAATAGTTTGGTAAGGATGACACAGCGCTAATGTCAACACAAAACTGCCCTCTATTGGTGGGTTCAAACACACACACACACACACACACACACACACACACACACACACACACACACACACACACACACACACACACACACACACACACACACACACACACACACACACACACATACACAAACAGGCACCCACACATGTACACAAACAGGCACACACACTGTACACACACATACACCAACACACTCACAAACAGACACACACACACACACACAAACAGGCACTCACACACACGTACACAAACACACTCATGTAGTGGAATTTCTGACCTTTCCCCCTTTTTTTATTGTGTACTATTTGAAGAGCATACGTGTGTAAAAGTTGAGCCTATGGTGGTCCTGACATTGTACAAGATGTTTTGATTGTTTGTTATGGCTAAGGGATTCAAGGATGTTACAGAACAAACAGGTCCAAAACAACTGGACCTTGACACACGAGGGAAACACATAAATAACAAAGTAGACTAAGTCTAAGCATGATTATTATGATTCTACCTCTTTCCTTTTTTTCCCCTGCTTGAGGGAGCTCTTTCTTTTTCTCCGGAGGAAACTGTCTGTAATCATGGCAATTCAATCCAACCTTGTACCATTTGATTATGAAATTCAGTTTTTGTTCAAAATCCATCATATAACAACAATATTGGTAACTACATTCATTGCAAATGCTGGAGAAAGAATTCTGCAACAGCTTACAGTCATAAGTCTATATTCATTTTAAAACAGATTTTTGTTTGATTGATCATTAATGTGTAATACATCTGTATAAGTACCTATATATATATATATTCATCTAATTATGTTCAATGATGTGCATGATCAAGGTATTCTGTTATTCCATTTTACTAATCAGAGGTGAGGCCACTAATTGTGTTCTGTGATATGGTTTTGCTGCAGGCTGATAACAGCGATCGCTCAAAGAGGGTCACAGAGGAATTTTACCCTACAATAACAACATTGGGGTTCTCGCCTCTATCTGTAGTAGAGATTTGTAAGAAAGTGGTCTAGGTCAGAAATCCGTATGGTCCAGGGTTGTAAAACCTTGGAAGGGGGGTATGTAGTGGAATTTCTGACCTTTTCACCTTTTTCTATTGTGTACCATTTGAAGAGCATACGTGTGTAAAAGTTGAGCCTATGGTGGTCCTGACATTGTAAAATATGTTTTGATTGTTTGTTATGGCTAAGGGATTCAAGGATGTTACAGAACAAACAGGTCCAAAACAACTGGACCTTGACACACGAGGGAAACACATAAATAACAAAGTAGACTAAGTCTAAGCATGATTATTATGATTCTACCTCTTTCCTTTTTTTCCCCTGCTTGAGGGAGCTCTTTCTTTTTCTCCGGAGGAAACTGTCTGTAATCATGGCAATTCAATCCAACCTTGTACCATTTGATTATGAAATTCAGTTTTTGTTCAAAATCCATCATATAACAACAATATTGGTAACTACATTCATTGCAAATGCTGGAGAAAGAATTCTGCAACAGCTTACAGTCATAAGTCTATATTCATTTTAAAACAGATTTTTGTTTGATTGATCATTAATGTGTAATACATCTGTATAAGTACCTATATATATATATATTCATCTAATTATGTTCAATGATGTGCATGATCAAGGTATTCTGTTATTCCATTTTACTAATCAGAGGTGAGGCCACTAATTGTGTTCTGTGATATGGTTTTGCTGCAGGCTGATAACAGCGATCGCTCAAAGAGGGTCACAGAGGAATTTTACCCTACAATAACAACATTGGGGTTCTCGCCTCTATCTGTAGTAGAGATTTGTAAGAAAGTGGTCTAGGTCAGAAATCCGTATGGTCCAGGGTTGTAAAACCTTGGAAGGGGGGTATGTAGTGGAATTTCTGACCTTTTCACCTTTTTCTATTGTGTACCATTTTTCACCTTTTTCTATTGTGTACCATTTGAAGAGCATACGTGTGTAAAAGTTGAGCCTATGGTGGTCCTGACATTGTACAAGATGTTTTGATTGTTTGTTATGGCTAAGGGATTCAAGGATGTTACAGAACAAACAGGTCCAAAACAACTGGACCTTGACACACGAGGGAAACACATAAATAACAAAGTAGACCAAATCTAGGTATGATTCGCATGATTCTAGCTCTTTCCTTTTTTTCCCTGCTCCAGGGAGCGCTTTCTTTTTCTCTGGAGAAAACTGTCTGTAATCATGGCAGTTCAATCCAAACTTTTGTACTAAAGTCACTTTTGTTGCTGTTTAAGATTCGGACATTCCACCACACTCACAAACAGGCACACACACACACACACACACACACACACACACACACACACACACACACACACACACACACACACACACACACACACACACACACACACACACACACACACACACACACACACACACACACACACACACACACACACACACACACACACACACACACACACACACACACACGGTTAACAGCTTTGAGACATGGTCGTTTACATCTGAGCTTATTCCACTCAGAGTGACAGCTGGTGTTAGCGTACATAAGCAGCAGCCTTGTAAGTGACACACTTGTACGTTTAAAAAAAAAGTAACACAAAATTGAATACGTAAACAAAACCAAAAAAAAGACGAGTGAGAATACAAAAAATAATAATACACTTTAAAAAAAGTTGACAAGTGATAATTTTTGCAGAACGTATCCTTGCTCAGTAAATATATATTGTCTTT
Source organism: Entelurus aequoreus (assembly GCF_033978785.1). Classification (NCBI taxonomy): domain Eukaryota; kingdom Metazoa; phylum Chordata; class Actinopteri; order Syngnathiformes; family Syngnathidae; genus Entelurus; species Entelurus aequoreus. Next base: position 961,517 of record NC_084746.1, read on the forward strand.
TTTGTTTTTACATAGCACCGACTGAAGGAAACTATTATAAATATATAATTTGTAACCTCCATTTTTGTCAAAATGGACGCCACAACATATTACTCATACACACATTATATATATATATATATATATATATATATATATATATATATATATATATATATATATATATATATATATATATATATATATATATATATATATATATATATATATATATATATATATATATATATATATATATATATATATATATATATATATATGTGTGTATGTAACACACACACACACATCCATCCATTTTCTACCACTTGTCCCTCTTGGGGGGGCGGGTGTTGCTGGAGCCTATCCCAGCTGCATTTGGACGGAAGGCGGGGTACACCCTGGACAAGTCGCCACCTCATCACAGGGCCAACACAGATAGACAGACAACATTCACACTCACATTCACACACTAGGGACCATTTAGTGTATTAGGGCCAATTTAGTGTGTATGTATGTATATATATATATATATATATATATATATATATATATATATATATATATATATATATATATATATATATATATATATATACATATAATGTATATATATACACACATATAATGTATATATATACACACATATAATGTATATATATATATATATATATATATATATATATATATATATATATATATTAGTAGTTTTTTTAAATGAACAATTGTAACAGTGCAGTGTAAAATACTATAAATAAAAATGCCTATTTTCCACAGAATATTGAAATAAAATATATCTTTTTTTTTTAAGACTAATGTATTTTTCACAAATAAATTAAAACAGAACATTTTTGAGAAATGGAGAATGGTCGAAATTTATACAACAATTATAACTATAACTAGACTACAACTACATAAATTAATACTTTCTTCTTCAAATTTGTCACATTTTGTCATCATTTTTTGTACTGTGTCTTGGCGATAGAGTAAAGTTTATGAATATCTAATATAAATCTCTTTCTAGCCACTGATTTGAGTTATGTGCACCGCATACACTTTTTGGAATAAAAATGTATGCAAACTAAGTGAAAATTTAAAAATGTTAAGAAAAAATTAAACATTTGGAAAAACTACAACTACAACTACAACGACAAACACTAATCATTTTCCCGGTTAAAATAAAAGTGATAAGAACAATTATTTTAATGTGCTTTAGTGCTAAAGTAAATTCTGTCTTTTATGCTTCATTTCTAAAATAATATAAATTAACATTTGCTTAGTACAATCATTAAAAATGAAGATAATTGGGATTGTCAGAAGACGTTTGGTTTTGTGTGGACTATTGGCAGTCTATGTTTGTGTTTTCCTGCCTTTTGTTTTCAAAGCGGATCTTTAAAAAAGATCATAGCTGCACTTAATAATGATAATAATAATAACAACAACAACATGACTCCCCAATGACAAGAAGATGCATCGTAAAGCCAAACATTACATTAAATGCAGGAAATGTCTACTTTAAAAAAAAAAAAATTAAAACAAATGAGTGAAGGACGAGGCACTTTGACAGGATGTTGGGAAGGATTGATATCACTTTGACAGGATGTTATAGAGCAGGGGTCACCAACACGGTGCCCGCGGGAACCAGGTAGCCCGTAAGGACCAGATGAGTAGCCCGCTGGCCTGTTCTAAAAAATAGCTCAAATAGCAGCACTTACCAGTGAGCTGCCTCTATTTTTTAAATTTTATTTATTTACTAGCAAGCTGGTCTCGCTTTGCCCGACATTTTTAATTCTAAGAGAGACAAAACTCAAATAGAATTTGAAAATCCAAGAAAATATTTTAAAGACTTGGTCTTCACTTGTTTAAATAAATTCATTAATTGTTTTACTTTGCTTCTTATAACTTTCAGAAAGACAATGTTAGAGAAAAAATACAACCTTAAAAATGATTTTAGGATTTTTAAACCCATATACATTTTTACCTTTTAAATTCCTTCCTCTTCTTTCCTGACAATTTAAATCAATGTTCAAGTAAATATATATTTTTTATTTTAAAGAATAATAAATACATTTTAATTTAATTCTTCATTTTAGCTTCTGTTTTTTCGACGAAGAATATTTGTGAAATATTTCTTCAAACTTATTATGATTAAAATTCAAAAAAAATATTCTGGAAAATTTAGAAAATCTGTAGAATCAAATTTAAATCTTATTTCAAAGTCTTTTGAATTTCTTTTAAAATTTTTGTTCTGGAAAATCTAGAAGAAATAATGATTTGTCTTTGTTAGAAATATAGCTTGGTCCAATTTGTTATATATTCTAACAAAGTGTAGATTGGATTTTAACCTATTTAAAACATGTCATCAAAATTCTAAAATTAATCTTAATCAGGAAAAATTACTAATGATGTTCCATAAATTATTTTTTAAAGTTTTTCTCTTCTTTATTTTGGTTGAATTTTGAATTTTAAAGAGTCGAAATTGAAGATAAACTATGTTTCAAAATGTAATTGTCATTTTTTTTTCGTGTTTTCTCCTCTTTTAAACCGTTCAATTAAGTGTAAATAGCATTAATTATTAATAATAACATAGAGTTAAAGGTAAATTTAGCAAATTGGCTATTTCTGGCAATTTATTTGTGTATCAAACTGGTAGCCCTTCGCATTAATCACTACCCAAGAAGTAGCTCTTGCTTGCAAAAAGGTTGGTGACCCCTGTTATAGAGCATTGATATCACTTTGACAGCTGGTTATGGAGGATTGATATCACTTTGACAGGATTTTAGGTAGTAACAATAACACTCTAACAGAATGTTAAGGACAATCAATGTCACTTTGATTGGATGTTGAGGAGGATTGATATGCTATCACTTTGAAAGGATGTTAGGGAGGGCTGATATCACCAGGATTGATATTATATTGACAGGATGTTAAGGAGGGCTGATATCACCAGGATTGATATTACCTTGACAGGATGTTAAGGAGGGCTGATATCACCAGGATTGATATTACCTTGACAGGATGTTAAGGAGGGCTGATATCACCAGGATTGATATTACTTTGACAGGATGACAGGGGATTGGTATCATTCTGATTTTGATGTCATTGTACAAAGTTTAAAGCTGCAGATGAAGACATTTGGCACAGCAAGACGTAGAAGAATATCAATAAATCAGCATGGCACTGCGAGGAAGGACCTTCTTGGAACAACTCCTTCATTTTGGCACTAAAGGTGCAGGACTTAGATCAGGAGCTTCACAAGTTTTCTTCAATGTGGTTTGGATGCACTCAAAATCCATACAACAGTGTTGTGATTATTATACAAATTACAACAGCAACTATAACATAATAACACAAATATTAAATATTCCTTTTTGATTTCCTATTTGCCAAGTTTTGAGCCTCAACATGAACAGGCAGCCCTTGTTCGGCTGGACGTGGTCACGATGCACTGCCGTCAATCTGACAATTATTATTACAATATGTAGCAGGACACTTTCCTTTTTTTTTTTTTTGTAACTTCACTTTTTTTCACCCTCATTATTTTTGTGTTCCAAGCCTGAAACAGACTTTTCTGATGGCAGTGCGTCAAAGGAGTGACATTAAGCATGGTAAATAACGCTCAGAAAGTGAACAATCAACAATGAATGAGAGGTATTCATAGTTGTCACATTAATTGACCTTGTCCGCTAAGATGTTGTTTTATAATAGCTATAAATTCATTATTACCGTATTTTTCGGAGTATAAGTTGCTCCGGAGTATAAGTCGCACCGGCCGAAAATGCATAATAAAGAAGGAAAAAAACATATATAAGTCGCACTGGAGTATAAGTCGCATTTTTTGGGGAAATGTATTTGATAAAAGCCAACAGCAAGAATAGACATTTGAAAGGCAATTTAAAATAAATCAACAGGCTGAATAAGTGTACGTTATATGAGGCATAAATAACCAACTGGTATGTTAACGTAACATATTATGGTAAGAGTCATTCAAATAACTATAACATATAGAACATGCTATACGTTTACCAAACAATCTGTCACTCCTAATCGCTAAATCCCATGAAATCTTATACGTCTAGTCCAGGGGTGGGCAATTAATTTTTACCGGGGGCCGCATGAGCAACCCGAGCACTGCTGGAGGGCCACATCGACAATATTTCAATTCAATTTTGCTCAATATTATTTTTGATGTATACCGTAAGATAAATAATAATAATAATAAGAATAATATTAATAATTAATAATAATAGTAATACTTCAACATAGTGTGTGTAACAGCATTCCATGACTAATATAAATAAATTAACATTAATAATAAATGACAGTAAAATAAGCACACGTATGACTGAGGAGTCATAGTGTAACTTTGTGTGGTGTTTGAGTTGTCCGACTTTTTGTGTGGCCATAAACGCAGCATTGGTTTAGTGCTATGCGTGTTGGTGACAGATGACAAGTTGCTTTTGGCCTGGTTTGTACGGCAGAAAATGACTAGTTTTTCCAGATAGAATTGTTTTACTCATGTTTTTGGTGTGGTTATGGCCGAATATAAACAATTTTGCTCAATAAAGTGATCGATATAATTCCTGTCCTCGAAGCATCTCGATAGATGTTACAATAATTCAACGGTGTTGACGAACACCGTTAGGGCCGCTTGTTGTCACTGTCACTCAAAGTTGCATTGCAAAATTACACACAATAAATGTGTTTATTTTGTTTAGAATTCAGATGGGATTTGATTTGGTGCGCGGCATATATTTGCTGCGCGCAGCGGACGCTTGAGCAGTGCGCAATTGCGCAGGCGCGCACCTTAGAGGGAACGTTGCTTGGCAGTCCATGTCTTGTTGAAAACACGCCATTCATCATCAACTTTTCTCTTTTTAGCGTCTCGGGTGTAAACCGTGCATCACTTGTCGCTGCATGTGCAGGTTACACACGGACACACACCCATAAATAATACTTTTCAAAATAAATGCAGCACAGTTGTATTGCGCGCATGACATAGATGTTTTTTCAACTTTATTTTGTAATTTGTGATTGCAGCTGTTCACATTCACTCACAATCACGCACACACATACGTCCACACGGAAGTAATACAAATAACGATTTTCAAAACAAAAGCAGCACCGTTGTATTGCACACTCGACAAAGATACTTTTTAAAATGTATTTTGTAATTTATAATTGGCCTCACGCGGGCCGGACAGGGACGCACAAAGGGCCGGATGTGGCCCGCGGGCTGCAGAATGCCCAGGTCTGGACTCTAGTCTCTTACGTGAATGAGATCAATAATATTAGTTGATATTTTACGCTAATGTGTTCATCATTTCACACACAAGTCGCTCCTGAGTATAAGTCGCCAAACTATGAAAAAAATTGCGACGTATAGTCCGAAAAATACGGTATTATTATTATTTTTATTTTTAGCATACCTAACGTGTACAATTTTGATGTTGATAACATCTGGACACCCCTGACATTGATTATTTTTATATTCCTGCTTTCTTTCTACAGATTTGGGCTCCAGTTTTTGTTTTTTTTTCTCTCTTTTGCAGAAAAGGATGATTCAATACAATGCAAAACTAATGAATAAAGAAAGAAATCTACCCATCTATTTACAAAATCCATGAGGTTTTTTTTTTTTTTTTTTTTTTTTTCTATCTTTTGACATACTCTGTACTTTACGGCTGTTTGTAGAAAAAAGCAAAATGCAACATTTAAACAATGAGCATTATATGTACAAGCGAGGCAAGTGTGTGTGTGTGTGTGTGTGTGTGTGCACTTGTCTCACCATCCTTGTGTGGACATACACTTGACAAACCACACTTTCTGTGAGGACCTTTTGACTTGTGAGGACATTTGCCTGGTCCTCACAACTAGAGAAGTAAAATATTTTTTTTACTTTGTGTGTAAAGTTTTGCATTCTGAAGTGAGGTTGCAACTCTCTACTCCCATCTAGTGCTAGATATATATGTTTTCCATCATTCTAGCTATAGTGGAAAGGGGGGCCCTCACAACCTACTAACCAAACGTGGGTCCACACAAAGTAGGCAAGACATGTGTGTGTGTGTGTGTGTGTGTGTGTGTGAGTGTGTGTTTTAAACCTTTGGACTCCATTCAGGCGACTTCTATGGCACTTTGAAGCACACTGACTGTACACAAAGCCAAATAGGACCCCTACAGTACGACCACAGTTCATTAAAAGAGCTTTAAAAAGGTTGAAAAAGTGAATTTGTAAAGCCTCGACAAAATTGAAGTAATTGAGATGTGAAAATGAGTGGTTGAATAAGAAAATGCTGGCACTAATAACTCGAGGAGTACTCTACTTGTGTGTGCGGCGCTTTGGTCTCTTCCGCCTGGCGAGGATTCATGGAGACCGCGTGGCGGCTTGTGGTCGCGGCGCTCACACGCTCAAGTGGGCAGGCTGATGTTGGCGCTCTCCGCCAGGGGGCTGGACATGCGTATCTGGGAGCTGCTCTTGCTCAGGATGGACAGCTGCGTCCCGCCGTTCACTCCGCTGCTGGCCAACGAAGGATGCCTCTGCTGCTTCAGGTCCACAGCAAAGTACCGGTTCACGGTCCAGCTGCGCCATTTCCTCTTGATCTCTGACTGCACCTTCAGGGAGAAACTTCACAACGTCATTTTTAATGTACTTTAGGCCTCCACAAAAGCACACTTTACTCATATTTACGGGTTCTGGACTAATATGTTGACTAATATTACAACAATTTACTGCTTGTACTCTTTTTTCACATTTGGATATTAGTAGAAAAGTGTTGCAATACAAATGGTAGAGTCCAGGAACAATCCTAACATGAGGGTTGTTAGGATAATTATGTGGAAGTTATCACACAACTCTTATGCTTAAAGGCCGTTGCTATAGTTATTATCAATTGTGCTGAAGTTGTACTTTTCTATCTGTGCAAAGGGACAACTTAGAATCCAAGATTGCGAGTCGTATGTATATATATACATACATATATACATACACTACCGTTCAAAAGTTTGGGGTCACATGTAAATGTCCTTATTTTTGAAGGAAAAGCACTGTACTTTTCAATGAAGATAACTTTAAACTAGTCTTAACTTTACATAAATACACTCTATACATTGCTAATGTGGTAAATGACTATTCTAGCTGCAAATGTCTGCTTTGTGGTGCAATATCTACATAGGTGTATAGAGGCCCATTTCCAGCAACTATCACTCCAGTGTTCTAATGGTACAATGTGTTTGCTCATTGGCTCAGAAGGCTAATTGATGATTAGAAAACCCTTGTGCAATCATGTTCACACATCTGAAAACACTTTAGCTCGTTACAGAAGCTACAAAACTGACCTTCCTTTGAGCACATTGAGTTTCTGGAGCATCACATTTGTGGGCTCAATTAAACGCTCAAAATGGCCAGAAAAAGAGAACTTTCATCTGAAACTCCACAGTCTATTCTTCTTCTTAGAAATGAAGGCTCGAACACTAAATTGTTTGGGTGACCCCAAACTTTTGAACGGTAGTATATATATGTATATGTCTTAAGGGTGTACCCCGCCTTCCGCCCGAATGCAGCTGAGATAGGCGCCAGCACCCCCTGCGACCCCAAAAGGGACAAGCGGTAGAAAATGGATGGATGGATGGATAGATTATCCAAAAAAATAGTGCTCGATAGCGTGGTAGAGCGTAATATGTATGTGTGGGGGAAAAATATATATATATATATATATATATATATATATATATATATATATATATTTTTCCCCCACACATACATATTACGCTCTATATATATATATGTATATATATATATATATATATATATATATATATATATATATATTTTTTTTTTTCCCCCACACATACATATTACGCTCTATATATATATATATATATATATATATATATTTTTCCCCCACACATACATATTACGCTATATATATATATATATATATATATATATATATATATATATATATATATATATATATATATATATATATATATATATATATATATATATATATATATATATATATATATATATATATATATATATTTTTTTTCCCCCACATACATATTACGCTCTACCACGGTATCGAGCACTATTTTTTTTTTGGATAATCTAATTAAGACGTGTGTATATATACATACACACACACACACACACACACACACACACATACATACATACATACATACATACATACATACATACATACATATATATATGTATATATATATACCCCATGAACGGACAATTAATTTGCTTTAAGGAGCCATATGTAATAATTTCATGTCAAGTCATCATTAAATGGCCCTGATATGTCAAAAAGCATTAATAAATCATGTTATTTTCCAATAATACCACTATTACTGATAATGGTAGTCCAGCCGGGATTTGCTCATTTCAAAGTTAGATTTACAGCCCCGAGACAAACTTTACAAATACATTTGACTAATGGACATCGGGAAAATGTGTCATAATTACTTAGTAAAGCATCTTGCAAGAAAACCTACAGCCTAGAACTCGTCCATTGCCATTTGAAGTTCCTTGGACTAGGATTGGGAGTGGGCTGCGTATCTGGCAACCTCAGTCATGGCGAGTGGGAGGGGACTACAGAATTTTGACCGTGATTGCAGTACCATTTCTGGCCACATTACTACATATGGCACCTTTAAATACAAGTATTTTTAAACAGTTCATCACAAAAAGGACAAACATGATTTCATGACAATAAAAAAAATGCCTAGTGTGTGTTGTCAGATTTTGTATTTTGTACAAATACACAATTTACATTCCTGCTTTAGGTGCACTTGCATTCAGAGGAGGAGCTACAAATCCATGTTTAGATAACAGTTTGACACATAAATTAAAACAACATGTTGATTGTCATGATCATGCTTTCATTGTCAAAGATGTATTTGTAATATTCACCCATCCATTTTCTACTGCTTGTCCCTTTTGGGGTCACGGCGGGCTGGAGGCTATCCCAGCTGTAATCTGGGATGTTTCTACCTCAATAAATGCTTCTGATATTCTGTACATTACATGTTGTACAAGTTAATGGTCTTCATAGCTCTGCATGACAATGTTAATTAATACAATGTAATATTGAGCCTGCTAACCATTTTGTAATTAAGGACTCAACCAGAACATGTCATGTGTCACAACACTAATTTAAATATTACTTCAACCAAGAGCGAAAATACTTGTAACTCAAGGTATGCTCGCAATTCAAAGCCTAACATAAAGTTGAGAGAAAGCTTGTATCTCAATTCACTCGTACGTTGAGGTAGCACTGTAGTAGACTCCAGGACTTAGCCTGCTAGCTAACTGACATAAGGACATACATTTAACACAGGGAAATAACAACTAAACTACCATGTGACACCATTTTTCCACTTTCATGAAAATAAATGTATTGTTTTTTTAAACGTCAACATAAAAGACGTAGCATGTAAGCTACAATAACATAGAGACAAAAATATAACAAACAAATAAAAGAGATATAGAATGATGCTCAATGATTTTTTTTTTCAAATCTATTAAAGAGACTTACTGAATATTTTTGGGCCGTTTAGTCACAATATAATATTTCACCCACTCAAAAACAAAAAACAAATGGTAGAGTACCGGAAGTTGTTTGCGATAGTCGTATTTAGTGTCCTCTAGTCATGTGTGGTTTGTGTCTATGGTATGTACCTAAGGATGATGTTTGATAAGAAATTATCGTGTTCGAGCCAATTAGCGAATCCTCTTATCGAACCGATTCCTTATCGATTCTCTTATCGAATCCAGATAGGTTGTTGTATATGGAAAAAAACACAATATTTAGTTTAACAAAAGCTCACTTTTATTTAAAAATAAAAATAAAAATAAAATAAATATATAAATATTGACTGTTACCCCCCCTAAAAAAATAAAATAAATAAATATTGTTACCCAAAGTATATTAAGTGGGATTTTTCAGAAAAACAAATATATACAGTAACACAAAAACAATCTGTCTCTGTGATCACTATAGGTGTATAAATAATAATAGTGTTAAATAAAATCAGTCCCTTGGGCACAAAACTGAAAATAATACAGCTCTCCAAAAAGTGCACTTCTGCTGCTATTGGAACATACTAACTACACACACAGGCAGACAGCTAACAAACAATCCAAGATGTCTAATAAAGTTCCAAAGCAGATTAATCCATTTAGGCTCTTTATTGTTGTTGATCTTGCTTTGTCTTTTCCTATCTTTACTTTTGTCTTGCACTGGACTGTTATATATATATTTTTAAACTGAAATACACACAATGACAAATGTATAAGCTATGTGATTCAATTAACATACTGAAATGTAATACACAGTATGTAAATATTAGCTTCACACAAATATACAGTACTATCATCAAACAAATACTTCTGTGTGTTGAAACTATTTCGATGGTGGAAATACACGACTGGCAGCCATTTTAAGTCCTCAAAACATCCATTGAAACCGTCCCACAGGGCATTTCCTGTGGGAATGGATTCATTCCCAGGGATTGGAATAAAGAACCAACTCTTTTTCTTTACTATAGTGGCCTTGATAACCGGAACCGGTTCTCAAAAAGGGATTAGAGTCCATGGAATCGGTTCTTTTCTTATCGAACAACCGGGAGAACCGATTTCAAACACCATCCCTATATGTACCTGCTATTGGTTTCTGTGACAAAACAAGACGACAACACCCTCTACTGTACATTTTGGTGCAAATCTGAATAAACATTTAGATTTTTTTTTTCTGTTCTTATGTACTTTTAAATGCAACCACCCAAATAAGCCTAAAACAAAACAAAAAATGGCACTTCTCACTTTTGGCTTGTTGTCATCTGGGTTAGTGAGCCTTTGCTGTGCAGTGGAAACAACATGTCAGTCCATAAAAAAACAAAACTAAAATAAGTGTATATGTTTTAAAAAAAAATATATGTATAGATATTTCTAATTGCATAAATGTTACTGTAATTGTATGGCATATAACAGGCATAAGACAAAAAAACAAAACAAAAAACTGATCACAGCCATTAACTGATTAGTCTCGACTAGTGTTGTCCTGATACCAATATTTTGGTACTGGTACCAAAATGTATTTCGATACTTTTCGGTACTTTTCTAAATAAAAGGGGACCACAAAAAATGTCATTATTGGCTTTATTTTAACAAAAAATCTTAGGGTACATGAAACATATGTTTATTATTTAGTCCTTAAATAAAATAGTGAACATACTAGACAACTTGTCTTTTAGTAGTAAGTAAACAAACAAAGACTCCTAATTAGTCTGCTGACGTATGCAGTAACATATTGTGTCATTTATACACCTATTATTTTGTACACATTATGAGGGACAAACTGTAAAAAATTTATTATTAATGTACTCATTCATTTACTGTTAATATCTACTTACTTTCTCTTTTAACATGTTCTATCTACACTTCTGTTCAAATGTAATAATCACTTATTCTTCTCTTCTTTGATACTTGACATTAGTTTTGGATGATACCACACATTTAGGTATGGATGTGATACCAAGTAGTTACAGGATCATACATTGGTCATATTCAAAGTCCTCATGTGTCCAGGAACATATTTACTGACTTTATAAACATAATATACATTTTTTTTTAAACAAAAGAAGAGGTTGTGATGCCAAAACATATTGACGTAATTATAGTAGTATCGACTAGATACGCTACTGTACTTGGTATCATTACAGTGGATGTCAGGTGTAGATCCACCCATGGTGTTTGTTTACATTGTGACGCCAGTGAGCTACGGTGTGTAGTAAAGCATGTTTAGCTATTCCTCGTCTTGCAGTGATAATGATACTTGTAAGAAACTTACTTTATTTGTCGCCATGGAGGCCAGGATTAGTGATTTAGAAGTAGCTAAAACACTGTGGATGGACGTTAGCCGCTAGCTAGCTATCCATGTGTTAAAGCAGCTCTTCCTGAGGGTGTTTCAGTGTTATAACTTCACCTTTATCTTGACTTTTTACACCAAAATGCGTCCATTCTCCCTTTTCTGTCTACACACTGTGTCTGCTTGTAAGTACTCTGTGTGCGCGCGCTGCCGAACATGCTCGTCTGCTCGTAAAACCAGCAATGTCCCGACCTGACGACGGCGGATGGGGCAGGGGGTTGGGTTGACCGGTACTTTTTAGAGGCGGTATAGTACCGAATAGTATTCATTAGTATCACGGTACTATACTAATACCGGTATAGCGTACAACCCTAGTCTCGACTTTAACAAACATTTACATTTCATGTTGAATTAATTGCGTTCAAAATAGTGTGTGCAACTTTTCATTGTGTGGTATTTTGTAATGTTTGTGTAGCAAGGTTACCTCTCCATTGAGGAAGCAGTAGAGGACAGCCACCACGAAACCCTGAAGGACAGAAAAGAACTCTAGAATCATTTGATCAACCATTCTGCAAAACAATTTGAGAACTGTGACTCCTGTACTCCGGTTTATGTACCTGGAAAGATCCTAGTCCCAACTCAAAGACCAGACGCTCCCTCTTGCTGACGTCCTCGGGTGAGAAGGCAAAGACGGTGTAGTGAATTCCAAAGAGTGGGATGAGCAGGAGGGTGGAGCGAGCCAGACGCCTGCACAACACACACCACACTTGTTGGACACAATATTAGGAACAGCCAGACGCCTGCACAACACACACCACACTTGTTGGACACAATATTAGGAACAGCCAGACGCCTGCACAACACACACCACACTTGTTGGACACAGTATTAGGAACAGCCAGACGTCTGCACAACACACACCACACTTGTTGGACACAGTATTAGGAACAGCCAGACGCCTGCACAACACACACCACACTTGTTGGACACAATATTAGGAACAGCCAGACGCCTGCACAACACACACCACACTTGTTGGACACAGTATTAGGAACAGCCAGACGTCTGCACAACACACACCACACTTGTTGGACACAGTATTAGGAACAGCCAGACGCCTGCACAACACACACCACACTCGTTGGACACAATATTAGGAACAGCCAGACGCCTGCACAACACACACCACACTCGTTGGACACAATATTAGGAACAGCCAGACGCCTGCACAACACACACCACACTTGTTGGACACAATATTAGGAACAGCCAGACGCCTGCACAACACACACCACACTCGTTGGACACAATATTAGGAACAGCCAGACGCCTGCACAACACACACCACACTCGTTGGACACAATATTAGGAACAGCCAGACGCCTGCACAACACACACCACACTCGTTGGACACAATATTAGGAACAGCCAGACGCCTGCACAACACACACCACACTTGTTGGACACAGTATTAGGAACAGCCAGACGCCTAAACAACACACACCACACTTGTTGGACACAATATTAGGAACAGCCAGACGTCTGCACAACACACACCACACTTGTTGGATAGTATTATTAGGAACAGCCAGACGTCTGCACAACACACACCACACTTGTTGGACACAATATTAGGAACAGCCAGACGCCTGCACAACACACACCACACTTGTTGGACACAGTATTAGGAACAGCCAGACGTCTGCACAACACACACCACACTTGTTGGACACAATATTAGGAACAGCCAGACGTCTGCACAACACACACCACACTTGTTGGACACAATATTAGGAACAGCCAGACGCCTGCACGACACACACCACACTTGTTGGACACAATATTAGGAACAGCCAGACGCCTGCACGACACACACCACACTCGTTGGAAACAGTATTAGGAACAGCCAGACGCCTGCACAACACACACCACACTTGTTGGACACAATATTAGGAACAACCAGACGCCTGCATGACACACACCACACTTGTTGGACACAATATTAGGAACAGCCAGACGTCTGCACAACACACACCACACTTGTTGGACACAGTATTAGGAACAGCCAGACACCTGCACGACACACACCACACTCGTTGGACACAATATTAGGAACAGCCAGACGCCTGCACGACACACACCACACTCGTTGGACACAATATTAGGAACAGCCAGACGTCTGCACAACACACACCACACTTGTTGGACACAATATTAGGAACAGCCAGACGCCTGCACAACACACACCACACTTGTTGGACACAATATTAGGAACAGCCAGACGCCTGCACAACACACACCACACTTGTTGGACACAATATTAGGAACAGCCAGACGCCTGCACAACACACACCACACTTGTTGGACACAATATTAGGAACAGCCAGACGCCTGCACAACACACACCACACTTGTTGGACACAGTATTAGGAACAGCCAGACGTCTGCACAACACACACCACACTTGTTGGACACAGTATTAGGAACAGCCAGACGCCTGCACAACACACACCACACTTGTTGGACACAATATTAGGAACAGCCAGACGCCTGCACAACACACACCACACTTGTTGGACACAGTATTAGGAACAGCCAGACGTCTGCACAACACACACCACACTTGTTGGACACAGTATTAGGAACAGCCAGACGCCTGCACAACACACACCACACTCGTTGGACACAATATTAGGAACAGCCAGACGCCTGCACAACACACACCACACTCGTTGGACACAATATTAGGAACAGCCAGACGCCTGCACAACACACACCACACTCGTTGGACACAATATTAGGAACAGCCAGACGCCTGCACAACACACACCACACTCGTTGGACACAATATTAGGAACAGCCAGACGCCTGCACAACACACACCACACTCGTTGGACACAATATTAGGAACAGCCAGACGCCTGCACAACACACACCACACTCGTTGGACACAATATTAGGAACAGCCAGACGCCTGCACAACACACACCACACTTGTTGGACACAGTATTAGGAACAGCCAGACGTCTGCACAACACACACCACACTTGTTGGACACAGTATTAGGAACAGCCAGACGCCTGCACGACAAACACCACACTTGTTGGACACAATATTAGGAACAGCCAGACGCCTGCACGACACACACCACACTTGTTGGACACAATATTAGGAACAGCCAGACGCCTGCACGACACACACCACACTTGTTGGACACAATATTAGGAACAGCCAGACGCCTGCACGACACACACCACACTCGTTGGACACAGTATTAGGAACAGCCAGACGCCTGCACAACACACACCACACTTGTTGGACACAATATTAGGAACAACCAGACGCCTGCACGACACACACCACACTTGTTGGACACAATATTAGGAACAGCCAGACGTCTGCACAACACACACCACACTTGTTGGACACAGTATTAGGAACAGCCAGACACCTGCACGACACACACCACACTCGTTGGACACAATATTAGGAACAGCCAGACGCCTGCACGACACACACCACACTTGTTGGACACAATATTAGGAACAGCCAGACGCCTGCACGACACACACCACACTTGTTGGACACAATATTAGGAACAGCCAGACGCCTGCACGACACACACCACACTCGTTGGACACAATATTAGGAACAACCAGACGCCTGCATGACACACACCACACTTGTTGGACACAGTATTAGGAACAGCCAGACGCCTGCACAACACACACCACACTTGTTGGACACAGTATTAGGAACAGCCAGACGCCTGCACGACACACACCACACTTGTTGGACACAATATTAGGAACAACCAGACGCCTGCATGACACACACCACACTTGTTGGACACAATATTAGGAACAGCCAGACGTCTGCACAACACACACCACACTTGTTGGACACAGTATTAGGAACAGCCAGACACCTGCACGACACACACCACACTCGTTGGACACAATATTAGGAACAGCCAGACGCCTGCACGACACACACCACACTCGTTGGACACAATATTAGGAACAGCCAGACGCCTGCACGACACACACCACACTCGTTGGACACAATATTAGGAACAGCCAGACGTCTGCACAACACACACCACACTCGTTGGACACAATATTAGGAACAGCCAGACGCCTGCACAACACACACCACACTTGTTGGACACAATATTAGGAACAGCCAGACGCCTGCACAACACACACCACACTTGTTGGACACAATATTAGGAACAGCCAGACGCCTGCACAACACACACCACACTTGTTGGACACAATATTAGGAACAGCCAGACGCCTGCACAACACACACCACACTCGTTGGACACAATATTAGGAACAGCCAGACGCCTGCACAACACACACCACACTCGTTGGACACAATATTAGGAACAGCCAGACGCCTGCACAACACACACCACACTTGTTGGACACAGTATTAGGAACAGCCAGACGCCTGCACAACACACACCACACTTGTTGGACACAATATTAGGAACAGCCAGACGCCTGCACAACACACACCACACTTGTTGGACACAGTATTAGGAACAGCCAGACATCTGCACAACACACAGCACACTTGTTGGACACAATATTAGGAACAGCCAGACGTCTGCACAACCCACACCACACTTGTTGGACACAATATTAGGAACAGCCAGACGTCTGCACAACACACACCACACTCGTTGGACACAATATTAGGAACAGCCAGACGCCTGCACAACACACACCACACTCGTTGGACACAGTATTAGGAACAGCCAGACGCCTGCACAACACACACCACACTCGTTGGACACAATATTAGGAACAGCCAGACGCCTGCACAACACACACCACACTCGTTGGACACAATATTAGGAACAGCCAGACGCCTGCACAACACACACCACACTCGTTGGACACAATATTAGGAACAGCCAGACGCCTGCACAACACACACCACACTCGTTGGACACAATATTAGGAACAGCCAGACGCCTGCACGACACACACCACACTCGTTGGACACAATATTAGGAACAGCCAGACGCCTGCACGACACACACCACACTCGTTGGACACAATATTAGGAACAGCCAGACGCCTGCACGACACACACCACAC
The DNA here is from genome assembly GCF_033978785.1 of Entelurus aequoreus. Taxonomy (NCBI): domain Eukaryota; kingdom Metazoa; phylum Chordata; class Actinopteri; order Syngnathiformes; family Syngnathidae; genus Entelurus; species Entelurus aequoreus. The sequence continues at coordinate 978,486 of NC_084746.1, forward strand.
TCGTTGGACACAATATTAGGAACAGCCAGACGCCTGCACGACACACACCACACTCGTTGGACACAATATTAGGAACAGCCAGACGCCTGCACGACACACACCACACTCGTTGGACACAATATTAGGAACAGCCAGACGCCTGCACGACACACACCACACTCGTTGGACACAATATTAGGAACAGCCAGACGCCTGCACGACACACACCACACTCGTTGGACACAATATTAGGAACAGCCAGACGCCTGCACGACACACACCACACTCGTTGGACACAATATTAGGAACAGCCAGACGCCTGCACGACACACACCACACTCGTTGGACACAATATTAGGAACAGCCAGACGCCTGCACGACACACACCACACTTGTTGGACACAATATTAGGAACAGCCAGACGCCTGCACGACACACACCACACTCGTTGGACACAATATTAGGAACAGCCAGACGCCTGCACAACACACACCACACTTGTTGGACACAGTATTAGGAACAGCCAGACGTCTGCACAACACACACCACACTTGTTGGACACAGTATTAGGAACAGCCAGACGCCTGCACAACACACACCACACTTGTTGGACACAATATTAGGAACAGCCAGACGCCTGCACAACACACACCACACTTGTTGGACACAGTATTAGGAACAGCCAGACGTCTGCACAACACACACCACACTTGTTGGACACAGTATTAGGAACAGCCAGACGCCTGCACAACACACACCACACTCGTTGGACACAATATTAGGAACAGCCAGACGCCTGCACACTACACACCACACTCGTTGGACACAATATTAGGAACAGCCAGACGCCTGCACAACACACACCACACTCGTTGGACACAATATTAGGAACAGCCAGACGCCTGCACAACACACACCACACTCGTTGGACACAATATTAGGAACAGCCAGACGCCTGCACAACACACACCACACTCGTTGGACACAATATTAGGAACAGCCAGACGCCTGCACAACACACACCACACTCGTTGGACACAATATTAGGAACAGCCAGACGCCTGCACAACACACACCACACTTGTTGGACACAATATTAGGAACAGCCAGACGCCTGCACAACACACACCACACTTGTTGGACACAGTATTAGGAACAGCCAGACGTCTGCACAACACACACCACACTTGTTGGACACAGTATTAGGAACAGCCAGACGCCTGCACAACAAACACCACACTTGTTGGACACAATATTAGGAACAGCCAGACGCCTGCACGACACACACCACACTTGTTGGACACAGTATTAGGAACAGCCAGACGCCTGCACAACACACACCACACTTGTTGGACACAATATTAGGAACAGCCAGACGCCTGCACAACACACACCACACTTGTTGGACACAATATTAGGAACAGCCAGACGCCTGCACAACACACACCACACTTGTTGGACACAATATTAGGAACAGCCAGACGCCTGCACAACACACACCACACTCGTTGGACACAATATTAGGAACAGCCAGACGCCTGCACAACACACACCACACTCGTTGGACACAATATTAGGAACAGCCAGACGCCTGCACAACACACACCACACTTGTTGGACACAGTATTAGGAACAGCCAGACGCCTGCACAACACACACCACACTTGTTGGACACAATATTAGGAACAGCCAGACGCCTGCACAACACACACCACACTTGTTGGACACAGTATTAGGAACAGCCAGACATCTGCACAACACACAGCACACTTGTTGGACACAATATTAGGAACAGCCAGACGTCTGCACAACCCACACCACACTTGTTGGACACAATATTAGGAACAGCCAGACGTCTGCACAACACACACCACACTCGTTGGACACAATATTAGGAACAGCCAGACGCCTGCACAACACACACCACACTCGTTGGACACAGTATTAGGAACAGCCAGACGCCTGCACAACACACACCACACTCGTTGGACACAATATTAGGAACAGCCAGACGCCTGCACAACACACACCACACTCGTTGGACACAATATTAGGAACAGCCAGACGCCTGCACAACACACACCACACTCGTTGGACACAATATTAGGAACAGCCAGACGCCTGCACAACACACACCACACTTGTTGGACACAATATTAGGAACAGCCAGACGCCTGCACAACACACACCACACTTGTTGGACACAATATTAGGAACAGCCAGACGCCTGCACAACACACACCACACTTGTTGGACACAATATTAGGAACAGCCAGACGCCTGCACAACACACACCACACTCGTTGGACACAATATTAGGAACAGCCAGACGCCTGCACAACACACACCACACTCGTTGGACACAATATTAGGAACAGCCAGACGCCTGCACAACACACACCACACTTGTTGGACACAGTATTAGGAACAGCCAGACGCCTGCACAACACACACCACACTCGTTGGACACAATATTAGGAACAGCCAGACGCCTGCACAACACACACCACACTTGTTGGACACAATATTAGGAACAGCCAGACGCCTGCACAACACACACCACACTTGTTGGACACAGTATTAGGAACAGCCAGACATCTGCACAACACACAGCACACTTGTTGGACACAATATTAGGAACAGCCAGACGTCTGCACAACCCACACCACACTTGTTGGACACAATATTAGGAACAGCCAGACGTCTGCACAACACACACCACACTCGTTGGACACAATATTAGGAACAGCCAGACGCCTGCACAACACACACCACACTCGTTGGACACAGTATTAGGAACAGCCAGACGCCTGCACAACACACACCACACTCGTTGGACACAATATTAGGAACAGCCAGACGCCTGCACAACACACACCACACTCGTTGGACACAATATTAGGAACAGCCAGACGCCTGCACAACACACACCACACTCGTTGGACACAATATTAGGAACAGCCAGACGCCTGCACGACACACACCACACTCGTTGGACACAATATTAGGAACAGCCAGACGCCTGCACGACACACACCACACTCGTTGGACACAATATTAGGAACAGCCAGACGCCTGCACGACACACACCACACTCGTTGGACACAATATTAGGAACAGCCAGACGCCTGCACGACACACACCACACTCGTTGGACACAATATTAGGAACAGCCAGACGCCTGCACGACACACACCACACTCGTTGGACACAATATTAGGAACAGCCAGACGCCTGCACGACACACACCACACTCGTTGGACACAATATTAGGAACAGCCAGACGCCTGCACGACACACACCACACTCGTTGGACACAATATTAGGAACAGCCAGACGCCTGCACGACACACACCACACTTGTTGGACACAATATTAGGAACAGCCAGACGCCTGCACGACACACACCACACTCGTTGGACACAATATTAGGAACAGCCAGACGCCTGCACAACACACACCACACTTGTTGGACACAGTATTAGGAACAGCCAGACGTCTGCACAACACACACCACACTTGTTGGACACAGTATTAGGAACAGCCAGACGCCTGCACAACACACACCACACTTGTTGGACACAATATTAGGAACAGCCAGACGCCTGCACAACACACACCACACTTGTTGGACACAGTATTAGGAACAGCCAGACGTCTGCACAACACACACCACACTTGTTGGACACAGTATTAGGAACAGCCAGACGCCTGCACAACACACACCACACTCGTTGGACACAATATTAGGAACAGCCAGACGCCTGCACACTACACACCACACTCGTTGGACACAATATTAGGAACAGCCAGACGCCTGCACAACACACACCACACTCGTTGGACACAATATTAGGAACAGCCAGACGCCTGCACAACACACACCACACTCGTTGGACACAATATTAGGAACAGCCAGACGCCTGCACAACACACACCACACTCGTTGGACACAATATTAGGAACAGCCAGACGCCTGCACAACACACACCACACTCGTTGGACACAATATTAGGAACAGCCAGACGCCTGCACAACACACACCACACTTGTTGGACACAATATTAGGAACAGCCAGACGCCTGCACAACACACACCACACTTGTTGGACACAGTATTAGGAACAGCCAGACGTCTGCACAACACACACCACACTTGTTGGACACAGTATTAGGAACAGCCAGACGCCTGCACAACAAACACCACACTTGTTGGACACAATATTAGGAACAGCCAGACGCCTGCACGACACACACCACACTTGTTGGACACAATATTAGGAACAGCCAGACGCCTGCACGACACACACCACACTTGTTGGACACAATATTAGGAACAGCCAGACGTCTGCACAACACACACCACACTCGTTGGACACAGTATTAGGAACAGCCAGACGCCTGCACGACACACACCACACTCGTTGGACACAGTATTAGGAACAGCCAGACGCCTGCACAACACACACCACACTTGTTGGACACAATATTAGGAACAGCCAGACGCCTGCACAACACACACCACACTTGTTGGACACAATATTAGGAACAACCAGACGCCTGCATGACACACACCACACTTGTTGGACACAATATTAGGAACAGCCAGACGTCTGCACAACACACACCACACTTGTTGGACACAGTATTAGGAACAGCCAGACACCTGCACGACACACACCACACTCGTTGGACACAATATTAGGAACAGCCAGACGCCTGCACGACACACACCACACTCGTTGGACACAATATTAGGAACAGCCAGACGTCTGCACAACACACACCACACTCGTTGGACACAATATTAGGAACAGCCAGACGCCTGCACAACACACACCACACTTGTTGGACACAATATTAGGAACAGCCAGACGCCTGCACAACACACACCACACTTGTTGGACACAATATTAGGAACAGCCAGACGCCTGCACAACACACACCACACTTGTTGGACACAATATTAGGAACAGCCAGACGCCTGCACAACACACACCACACTCGTTGGACACAATATTAGGAACAGCCAGACGCCTGCACAACACACACCACACTTGTTGGACACAATATTAGGAACAGCCAGACGCCTGCACAACACACACCACACTTGTTGGACACAATATTAGGAACAGCCAGACGCCTGCACAACACACACCACACTTGTTGGACACAATATTAGGAACAGCCAGACGCCTGCACAACACACACCACACTTGTTGGACACAATATTAGGAACAGCTGGGATGCAAAAGCTGATATATTTTCACTCGACTTTCCCTTTAAGAACTTATCTTTGTAATTGCAAAGTTTGGTTATTGCTGGCTGAATACTGTACTGCTGTTTCTGAACAGAGCAGACATGAACACACCGGAGACAAACAATAGCAGGACAAACATTATCACAACAAACAATAACATGAAACACAATACCAGGACAAACATTATCATAACAAACAATAACACGACAAACAATAACATGACAAACAATAACATGACAAACAATAACATGAAACACAATACCAGGACAAACATTATCATAACAAACAATAACATGACAAACAATACCATGACAAACAATAACATGAAACACAATACCAGGACAAACATTATCATAACAAACAATAACATGACAAACAATACCATGACAAACAATAACATGAAACACAATACCAGGACAAAGAATACCATGACAAACAATACAATGACAAACAATAGAGAACTTAGGAAACTGTGGCATGACATAAACATAGGAAACATGACATGACATAAACATAGGAAACATGACATAAACATAGGAAACATAGGAAACTGTGGCATGACATAAACATAGGAAACATGACATGACATAAACATAGGAAACATGATATAAACATAGGAAACATGACATAAACATAGGAAACTGTGGCATGACACAAACATAGGAAACTGTGGCATGACATAAACATAGGAAACATGACAAACATAGGAAACATGACATAAACATAGGAAACATGACATAAACATAGGACACATGACATAAACATAAGAAACATAGGAAACTGTGGCATGACATAAACATAGGACACATGACATAAAAATAGTAAACATAGGAAACTGTGGCATGACATAAACATAGGAAACATGACATAAACATAGGAAACATGACATAAACATAGGACACATGACATAAACATAGGAAACATAGGAAACTGTGGCATGACATAAACATAGGAAACTGTGGCATGGCATAAACATAGGAAACATGACATAAACATAGAAAACATAGGAAATTGTGGCATGACATAAACATAGGAAACATGACATAAACATAGGAAACATGACATAAACATAGGACACATGACATAAACATAGGAAACTGTGGCATGACATAAACATAGGAAACATGACAAACATAGGAAACATGACATAAACATAGGAAACATGACATAAACATAGGACACATGACATAAACATAGGAAACATAGGAAACTGTGGCATGACATAAACATAGGAAACTGTGGCATGACATACACATAGGAAACATAGGAAATTGTGGCATGACATAAACATAGGAAACATGACATAAACATAGGAAACATGACATAAACATAGGACACATGACATAAACATAGGAAACATAGGAAACTGTGGCATGACATAAACATAGGAAACTGTGGCATGACATAAACATAGGAAACTGTGGCATGACATACACATAGGAAACATAGGAAACTGTGGCATGACATAAACATAGGAAACATGACAAATATAGGAAACATGACATAAACATAGGAAACATAGGAAACTGTGGCATGGCATAAACATAGGAAACTGTGGCATGACATACACACAGGAACATAGGAAATTGTGGCATGACATAAACATAGGAAACATGACATAAACATAGGACACATGACATAAACATAGGAAACATAGGAAACTGTGGCATGACATAAACATAGGAAACATGACATAAACATAGGAAACATAGGAAACTGTGGCATGACATAAACATAGGAAACATGACAAACATAAGAAACATGACATAAACATAGGAAACATAGGAAACTGTGGCATGACATAAACATAAGAAACATGACATAAACATAGGAAACATGACATAAACATAGGACACATGACATAAACATAGGAAACTGTGGCATGACATAAACATGACTTACGTAGTCCAGGCATGAGACAAATAACGACGCCAGGCCGACTGACTGGCAAAGGCAAACTTAAATAATGCCTCTGATTAGTGCTCGGGCAGCAGGTGAGCGGGCGAGCACTAATCAGAGACAGGTGAACACAATGATTAGCGACAGGTGTGATCCAAACAAATGAGGCAGGTGAACTAATGAGTTGCCATGGTGACAAAACAAACAGACGGGAACTAAAGAAGTCCAAAACTAACAGATAGTGATGGGTTGATGAAGCGTTTCGACACATTGCAAAACTGTATCGACACTGTGTCACTAAATACTGACATCTGCTGGACATTAAAAATCCCTACAGGCAACCTATGGACCGACTCAACTGACACTGATTTTATGACCTAGAATATAAACCAAGTCATTGTATTTCATTTAGGATTCTTCATTTAAATATATTTTTATCTTTTTTAGATACAGTCAATAAATAATGTGAGCATGTATCATAACTTGGACATCTAAGAGAACGTGTTGTGAATGAGGATGTTTGTGGACTGGGATTTAAACATTTTTTTTTTTACATATTTTTATTTAAAAAAAACAGTTTTTCCAACGTATTCAATTTTAGACAATTTCTCTTCTTAGTTATTATTTCTCCGGCTGTAGAAAAGACACAGAGGAGGCGTCAGTGCGACACAGTTCGCGTATCGGTCACGTGACCGAAACAACTCATGATCGGTCACGTGACCTTGTAGAAGCGGTACGCGCACCGACACAGGGTTTTGCTCTATGAGCTCCACGCATGCGCCGATGCATCCATGGATGTTAGCGGACCCATCACTACTAACAGAACATAACTAAACAAACATGATCCGGACCACGGATCATGACAACACCCTGAAATTGAGGGGGATGAAATGCTTGTTTACTTAAAAAAGGTTTGACCCTTGAACCAACAATTTCCATTTGCAGTTCTAACCTTTTGTTGGATTTCTTACTAAATTCTCTTGCTTACTTTTTTTTTTTACCCCCCAAGTTAGGATTGGGTGTGGAAAAACTGCTGAGTCATAGGTTTTAGTTGAAATTGGTCACAAGGGGAAAGATCTTAGCGGGTAATGCATGATGTCATCACCAAGTGTGTGTGTGTGTGTGGGCATGTGTGTGTTAACAAATTTGAAGAGCTCTGTGGGTCATACATGCACACACACACACACACACACACACACACACACACACACACACACACACACACACACACACACACACACACACACACACACACACACACACACACACACACGCACTTACAGCGTGATGGTGGATAACTCTGACATCCTGCACGAATGTTGAACAGCCTGTGAGGGCTCACTGAAGCATTTCTGAGCACAGCTGCTACACGCCACAAACAAAGACAACACAACAACACAACAAAGACTTTAGGGACACGGACATGTTGTCGCTTGCACACACACACACACACAAACACACACACACACACACACACACAAACATATGCACGTACAGATCATGTTCCTAAAAAGTTCTACTAAAAAGGTCATATCCTTTACTGTATGCAAGGTGCATGTTTCTGTCATTAGTTTCCATATGAACATCATTTAGAGCAGACCTGGGCAAATGAAGGGCCGGGGGCCACATGCGGCCCGTTAAGCTTTTCAATCTGGCCCGCCGGACATTCTCATATCATTTTTTTTTAGATGTTTAAGATGTAAAGTGTAGCTGCCATTATGATGTGCACTCATCTTTTATAATGACCTTCAACTATACCAGGGGTCACCAACGCGGTGCCCGCGGGCACCAGGTAGCCCGTAAGGACCAGATGAGTAGCCCGCTGGCCTGTTCTAAAAATAGCTCTAATAGCAGCACTTACCAGTGAGCTGCCTCTATTTTTTAAATTGTATTTATTTACTAGCAAGCTGGTCTCACTTTGCCCGACATTTTTAATTTTAAGAGAGACAAAACTCAAATAGAATTTGAAAATCCAAGAAAATATTTTAAAGACTTTGGTCTTCACTAACTGACACAGAAACAGATAACAGATTTGGTGTCCAGTTCAAAGTGTGACATGATTTATTTAAACATTTGAGAGTTGACTTTTGTATTTTACGTGAGTTATTATTTGTACAAACATGGTGCAAAGTAATTCATGAATTGTTCAAAAATGTTAGTGGCTAGCTAGTTAAAATGGGATATTGTGATTTCGCAAGACTGTCTTAGAAGTCATCATTTGAAAATGTTCCATTTGAAAAATGTGCACTTAGATATAAAATATAAAAATAAAGTGTTGCATATTGATATTTATCTGTTTCTATTTATATTTATTGTGAGAAATCATTAAGATGATCAGTGTTTCCACAAAGATAAATATCATTAATTATTAATAATAACATAGAGTTAAAGGTAAATTGAGCAAATTGGCTATTTCTGGCAATTTATTTAAGTGTGTATCAAACTGGTAGCCCTTCGCATTAATCACTACCCAAGTAGTAGCTCTTGCTTTCAAAAAGGTTGGTGACCCCTGAACTATACTAAGTCTTTACATGCTTGAATTCTGCATGATATACTAGTTACTATGCTCATCTAATGAGTTACTATGCTCATCTAATGAGTTACTATGCTCATCTAATGAGTTACTATGCTCATCTAATGAGTTACTATGGTCATCTAATGAGTTACTATGGTCATCTAATGAGTTACTATGGTAATGTAAGTGACAGCAGCTCAGACGAGGCACCAAGCAGTGTGGGTGGGGAGTGTTTCCGCAGAGTGTGAAATGTGGGTGTCAGGGACAGACGTGGAAGGAGATTTTTACAACAAAGTTCAAAAGCTTAGTGATATATTACATATATCAGATTGTAGGTGGTTTTTTTTGTTTTGTTTTTTACCCTTGACTATCATATTTTGCTGTGTTTGTATATGTAGATGGAGAGGAAAGGGGGGTGGGGTGGGGGTGGGGGGGGGTAATGTTCAAATGTTGTCAATATAAAGGATAAAACTATCCTTCATGGTTAATATTGTAAATCCCACATTCTTTATTTTCATGTACATTCTGGGTGTCTCATTCAGTAAAAAAATTAGAAATGTCATTCTTTTTTAAAGGTGGTCTGTCATAACGTTTTGAACATTCAATCAGACATTATTGTGAGGTTTTGTATTAGTGGTCCTCAAAATAATACCGGGCCCCAGACACATTTTTTTCCCTCTAAATTTGGCCCCCACCGAGTCCAAATAATTGCCCAGGCCTGATTTAGAGCATGAACACCTTTCCTCTAGAATAAATCAACACTAAATAACAATGCCCTAAATCCAAAACCCCCTGAGGTGTGTTCACTTACAGGTAAATGCTGGATTCGTTGCCGCCAATGTCCGGAGACTGAAGCTTCTGCACCAGGATGATGATGATTCCAATAAAGAGCACAAAATTGATCTAAAAAAATGGAGAAAACATGACTTTAAAAAAGATGTTTCAAAAGAAAACAAACAAAGGTGTGCTACCATGATGGAGGCCACGACAGGTCCCTTGATCACCCACCAGAGGGCAGTGTTCTCATTTGTATCCCAGCATCTACAGGCGGGAGAAGCAACAACTGTTATTTCACTTCTTCTATTTGACATTATATAATTCATATTACTATTGGTATTTGATTATCAACAATGTATGATTATTGATATTTTTTTGTTTATGAAATAGTTAGGTAAGTGTTTACCCAGTGTCGTGAAAATGGAGCCTGAGGACGGCCCAGACAGTTACACAAATAGTGGGAGTTCCTGGAAGAAATGATAATCCAGCATTAAGCATCATCATCATTATAATATACATTATTATAACAATCTACCTAATGGAGGAATGTATCATTTACAGACATGATATTAATAGATGGGTTGTCGTAGTAAAAAAAAGTATCAACATCAATGTAATTAAAAGTATAAATTAAAGCAGGATTGATGAGTAAATGCTAGATCAGATCAATGACTTGTGACATTAGAAGCACACGCGAAAAACTGAATTGTAGACAATTGTATTTCTGAACTAGAGAATGTTACATTATTTATAATTTTGTAGACAACAAATATTATTATTCATATTATTCATTTTCTTGCTTCAAAGACTTGTCTATTTGCATTACAGATTATACATTGTCAGTTCCTCCATACATGAAAAAAAAGAGTAAATAATAACATTTTGAAACTAAAACATCCCCCTTATAAATAATGACAAAGGGATACAGATGGAAATGAGCTATTAGCTAAATCTGGTGCACCCTTGTGAATAATGTATGGACACTGACCATAAATGAATAATAATAAAAGCATCTAAACTAGAAAATTATTTTAAAAATTATATATCCTAAAAAAAAAAGGTGAGTCATCTTTTTTTTTCCAAAAAGAGACAAAATAAAAGTCAAATCACACCCTGTGGGAAAGTTTGTGTACTACAGTTTCAAAAACAAAACAAAAAAGCAAACTGACAGACCCAGCCAACGATGGTCTACCAGTGGAAGTATTACTAATTATTAAAATAAATAAAAACCTTAGCTGACCCCAGCCAACAATGGTGTACCAGTAGAAGTATTACTAATTATTAAAATAAATAAAAACATTAGCTGACCCCAGCCAACAATGGTGTACCAGTAGAAGTATTACTAATTATTAAAATAAATAAATAAATAAAAAGCTAACTGACCCCAGCCAACAATGGTGTACCAGTAGAAGTATTACTAATTATTAAAATAAATAAATAAATAAAAAGCTATCTGACCCCAGCCAACAATGGTGTACCAGTAGAAGTATTACTAATTATTAAAATAAATAAAAACCTTAACTGACCCCAGCCAACAATGGTGTACCAGTAGAAGTATTACTAATTATTAAAATAAATAAAAAGCTAACTGACCCCAGCCAACAATGGTGTACCAGTAGAAGTATTACTAATTATTAAAATAAATAAAAAGCTAACTGACCCCAGCCAACAATGGTGTACCAGTAGAAGTATTACTAATTATTAAAATAAATAAAAAGCTAACTGACCCCAGCCAACAATGGTGTACCAGTAGAAGTATCTCCTCTCAGGAAAGAAAGTCTCCACCAGCAGAGTAAAGAGGTAAAGGCCTTCAATGAAGAGCCAAAAGTAGTTGGACATGACGCAATAGTGGAAGAAAACCATCACAGCTTTACACGCCACCTGCAGGACGACACAAGAACTGCCTCAATTAAGCATCATCTCATAACAATTTAACAATACAGTAATCAATACCTTCAAATCAAACATGTTTCAGGTATTTCAGTGGCAGCTTCGTAAGTCAAAATCTTTACTTAGCTTTTTATTTTTATTTTTGTAAACGTAATAAAAATGGTCCAAGTGACAAGTTAACCTAGTCGGTTGCCATGGCGACACGGCACATGTTCCTGTAGAGCAAGGACGCATATTTGAGCATTTTAAATACAGTGTGAAAATATGCAATACACTATGAAATTATAATTAATACATTATATGAATGTAATAATATTTCAAAATTAATATTGCAATGTATTACATAATTGTTTTTATTGATGCGACTTTAAATTGTAATCCGTGTATTATTTTATGGTATTATTTTCTATTTTCCATGTATTGTACTGTTAAATTATTTCATAGCATAACACCTTTTTTGCAAAGTATTTGAAAAAAAATTCTGCACTTTTTTATTTACATATATTATACAGCTAAATTATTCTGTACATAAAAAAATTACATTATTTAAAAAAAATCAACAATGGGATGTATTACAATTGATTGTTTCAATTTCCATATGTTACTGTTAAATGATTTTGATAATGATTATAACAATTAAAACAATCAAAACTGTAATGTATTAAAAATGTATAATTGCAAACTATAATTTCCATATATTACACTGTTGAATATTTTTAATTATAATAATAGTAAAATATTGCAAGAGCTTACATTTTGTTATATATTTTTTTATTTAAATATATGATAAAGTATTACAATATATTTGTTATTATATGGGCATATTTTTTAAATAATTGTAACAATAATAATTGTTATTATTGCAATATCTAACATTCTTTTTTATAGTTACAACTTTTCCTTTACAAGTAATTTCATGAGTGTTTTATGAAGATAGATGCAAATGCGCCCGAGTGTGTGCGTGCGTGCGTGCGTGCGTGCGTGTGCGTGCGTGCGTGCGCGTGTGTGTGTTTGTCATGCTACTACATGGCCGTCATGATTCCAGTGTCAGGCGGTGCGGTTGCCATGGTGACATGGAGTAAAGCAGAGTCAGCATTGACATGTTAATGTTATTGCAGCAGCGTTTCATTAGCACATCATAATTAACTGGATTCATCACGGCTGCTTATTGTTTAACAGCAAAAGACACAATTAAAATCAGCTTGACGGTTTTTGTTCAATTGAAGAAAAAAAAACATGTATTTTGTGAGCAGACAGGAAAACATTGAAATTAACGTTACGGATAGCAAACAACTTCATGAAATATGAAATATTGTCTCAAGTCTCCAGATTTTTTCACAGGGCTGTAATTGACATTTGTGGCGCCCCCTAGGCGTTGTGTTCAAAATGCTTAGTAAGACATGCTAGCATACATGTACTACATATATCCATCTTCTTCCACTAATCTGGGGTCGGGCGTGGGGCCATCAGCCGGACCAGAGAAGCCTGGACTTCCCTCTCCTCTGCCACGTCTTCTAGCTCCTCAGGGGGGTCTAGAGGCATTCCCAGGCCAGATGATGACGCGTCCTGGGTCTTCCTCATAGCCTCCTGCCAGTCAGGTGTCTGGGCAACCTGAGCCAACTTATTTGGCTCCTCTCCATGTGGAAGAGCAGTGACTTTACTCTGAGCTTCTCCCGAATGATAGACCCTATCTCTAAGGGAGAGCCCCGCCACCCGACCGAGGAAACTCATTCTGGCCGCTTGTACCCGTGATCTTGTCCTTTCGGTCACAAGCGAAAGTTCATGACCTCAAGTAAGAGTAGGAATGGAGATCGACCGGCAAATTGAGAGCGTTATATTCCGACTCAGGTCTCCACCTGTAAATATCCCGATTCATTCTTCCCGCACTCAAGACCAGACCCCAAACAAGACTGCAAGGTACTCCAACCCGAAGATTGTACTCCACCCTTCCTCCTTTTGGGTTCCTCATGTTTCCCTCCTGTTTTCATGTGTTTTTTGCCTTTTGGTTAAGGCTCTTTCGGGAATGCGCAACAAGGGGTGACACTTTTGTAACTTCGACTGTGCTTTTTTGTGAGGTTTTGGATCTGCCTCAGGGGAGCCTTTTGGCCCTGGCCATGTTTGCAGCGGAGCCCAGGTGCTGGCGCTCTGCCACACCACAGTACGTGTGGAGAAACCACGGAAGATGCAGAGAATTTATTCATTTCTTCATAACCTGTACTGTAGAGCTGGCGTTGAGCGTCGGGATGGACAAGGTTTACGAAGCCCTGGCTGAATGAGCCTGTATTGGATACTTCAGTCTCCCTGGACCGATTCTCACCCATCCGTGCGGACTGGACATTGGCCGAGCGTGGGCAACCCAGGATGTAGTCGGCTCTCTTGGTTGCTTTGTTGGGCGTGTTCCTGTCTCTGGTAGTGCTGCTCTACCCCAGCAGACGATGGCACGCAGGACTGCAGAGACCACTACAGTGTAAACGGGTGTTGAAATGTTTTTTGTTTTGTTGTTTCTTTATTGTTTGCCAATGCATGGTACAGTCGTAAATGTGCAATAAATGTGGGGACGGCGTGGCGCTGTTGGGAGAGTGGCCGTGCCAGCAACCTGAGGGTTCCTGGTTCAATCCCCACCTTCTACCATCCTAGTCACGTCCGTTGTGTCCTTGAGCAAGACACTTCACCCTTGCTCCTGATGGGTCGTGGTTAGCGCCTTCATGGCAGCCCCCGCCATTAGTGTGTGAATGTGTGTGTGAATGGGAGAATGTGGAAATAGTGTCAAAGCGCTTTGAGTACCTTGAACGTAGACAAGCGCTATACAAGTATAACTCATTTACCATTTACCATTTAATAAGTGTTATTCATTGCTAATTTTTTTGTTTTTTTTGTCATGTTTTACTTTTGTAGCTGTATGTAGAAATAGAGCCGCTGAAGTGGAATCTGGTTGTATCAGTTTAAGTTCTTTTAATGTAATTTATGTCCTTTTTTTGATGTTTCTCTCTTTTTAAACATTTTTTTTTACGTTATGTTTGTGGACTTTGTGTATCTGCACTGCACTCAAATAATTTCCTCATTGTAGGACAGATAAAGCCTATTCTATCCTATCCTAAATTTGTTAGTTATTCAGTTAAGCACCATAAAAGTTTTGTAGTGCTGTGTGAGAAATTGTAAGTCTTTTGGGGTTCAAAATCAATGCCACCCTGGAGTGTATTCGTCGGAAAATGAATAGCAGGTGGAGTGCATGTTTTGATACATTTCCATTTTTTCCTGTTAAGCGCTTCAGGAATAGAAACGTTATCTTCAAATACAAATGCCTTTAAAATTACATCGACTTATTAAATGAAAAAATATAGATGTATAGCAATACAAACAAATAGTTTTAAAAACAAACTATATCATAATACAAAAATAGGGTTATAAAAAACAAACAATAGATAGACTTATTAAAATAATGCACTTTTATAAAAAAAAAAAAGTTTTAAGAATAAAAAAGTCTAAAAACAAATTGAGTTCTAAAAACATAGCACAGTGGTTATTTGTGGTGACTGACCGTGTGTACAAAGCAGTGGTCGCTGTCCTCTTGTGCGTACAAAACTCCGTCCTTGATGAAGACAGAGATGGCTCTCAGCATGAAGGACACAAAGAGGTTCATGTGGATAAAGTTTCTGGTGCAGTGGAGCTTCCTGGTGCAGAAAACAGTCCATTAACTTCTTCATAACATGTACTGCTTATTAAGATGACATACACTATATTGACAAAAGTATTTGGCCACCCATCAAAAAGATTCAAGTCCATCAAATCCAGCACTTAGGCATGGAGACTGTTTCTACAAACATTTGTGAAAGAATGGGCCGCTCTCAGTGATTTCCAGCGTGGAACTGTCACAGGATGCCACCTGTGCAGCAAATCCAGTCGTGAAATTTCATCGCTCCTAAATATTCCAAAGTCAACTTTATTATAAGAAAAGTGAAGAGTTTGGGCAGGGCCGGCCCGTGGCATAGGCCGTATAGGCAAATGCTAAGGGCGCCGTCCATCAGGGGGCGCCACGCCAGTGCCACAAATGTTGGAGGAAAAAAAAAAAAAAAAGTTGGTACTATTATTTCTAAATACATAAAATAATCCCACGTTAATTAAAATGCAAAGTAAAGCCTATTTAATAGAAATATTATTTGTTACAACATTACGCCCCCCCTCCCCCGGCACGGTGCGCCCCCTCCCTTCCCGTATCATGACTCTTTTTGGACGTCACCACATAAGATGTGAAAACGGCCAAAACTGTCAGGTGCCCAGGGGAAAAAAAAGGGGAGAAACGAGAAAAAGACAGAGGTAGCAGGTAGGTAACGTTAGCCTACATGAAATTATTTGTCTGTTACAGAATGTGATAGTAACCTGGCTTTTTAGCATTAAGCTAATGTTACATGATTCGGCAATTGCTAATCAATAAATAGCTAGTTCTGTTTTAACGTCGGGTTAATATTGTGGAGGGGGCTAAATTGTTATGGAAAATAATAATGTAATGCTAGGTAATTACAGTACTCCCTGGTGTACAGTCATTTGTAAGTCATTCTAGTTAATGCAATATTAAAAAGCACAAATAGAGAACTCTGTAGGATCCCCTTTTTTTGTAATATAGTTGTTAAAGTCATACCGGTTTGATATCTTGTTTTGTGCAGTGCCTTATTTATATTGTATTTTTAATTTATTTTATGCAACTTGTTGACACGTTTTATTTTGTGTTTATGTATGTAAAAAATATTGTATTTCATATATTAATTTTTTATTTTTTGTATTCATTTATTTATCCATATTTTTTTTTTATCTTGTTAACTATTCTGATTGTTAATTTGCTTTCTTTAAGTAAAAAAACAGGTCAAAGACAAAGCTATTCGGTTTCTTGTGAGTATATACACTTCACTGCCGATGTGGGGGGGCGCCACCTAAAATCTTGCCTAGGGCGCCAGATTGGTTAGGGCCGGGCCTGAGTTAGGGAACAACAGCAACTCAGCCGCCAAGTGGTAGGCCAGGTAAACTGACAGAGAGGGGTGAGCGGACGCTGAAGCGCATAGTGCAAAGACTTTCTGCACAGTCACTTGCTACAGAGCTCCAAACTTCATGTGACCTTCCAATTAGCCCACGTACAGTACGCAGAGAGCGTCATGTAATGGGTTTCCATGGCCGAGCAGCTGCATCTAAGCCCTACATCACCAAGTCCAATGCAAAGCGTGGGATGCAGTGGTGTAAAGCAGTGGTCCCCAATCTGTTTGTAGCTGCGGACCGGTCAACGCTTGAAAATGGGGGCGGGGGGTGGTTTTTTTTGTGGTTTTTTTTTAAATTATTTAAGAAATACAATCATGTGTGCTTACGGACTGTATACCTGCAGACTGTATTGATCTATATTGATATATAATGTATGTATTGTGTTTTTTTATGTTGAATTAATTAAAAAAAAAAAAAAAAAAAAAATTATTTATTTATTTCTTGTGCGGCCCGGTACCAATCGGTCCATGGACCGGTACCGGGCCATGGCCGGTGGTTGGGGACCACTGGTGTAAATCACATCGCCACTGGACTCTAGAGCAGTGGAGATGCCTTCTCTGGACTGATGAGTCCCGCTTTTCCATCTGGCAATGTGATGGACCAGTCTGGGTTTGGAGGTTGCCAGGAGAACGCTACATTTCGGACCTCATTGTACCGAGTGTGAAATTTGGTGGGGAAGGAATTATGGTGTGGGGTTGTTTTTTTCTGGAGTTGGGCTTGGCCCCTTAGTTCCAGTGAGAGGAACTTTGAATGCTCCAGGATACCAAAACATTTTGAACAATTCCATGGGATGGCACTTCAACTTCATATGTGAGTAAAGGCAGGTGGCCAAATACTTTTGGCAATATAATGTATCTTAATCAACATACTGCTGTTGTTTTCAGGAGTTTGACCTACTCCTTTTCAGACATGTACTATGGTGCGAGCAGGTGAACTCACCTGAACCTGCAGAGAATAACCATGGCGGTGGTGAGAGACACCAGAGAGGTGCTGTAGCCCACAGTGTACAGCGCCTTGACTGATGCGTAGTACATGTCCTGTCCAGTAGACACACATTGTGCACCATCAGCACTTTTGTTTGTCTGCACCTGGACGTTTCACAACATGTTGGACTTACCGGTTTAGTGGCGTTGCCGTAAAAGTCACAGACGTCCAGGTAGTGAGGGAAAGGTTCTGACCACCCGTCCTCAGTACAGTTACGACTTACCGTCCCCATCTCTGGAAGGAGGACATGATGAGAATGATTATTATTTTACCTGCAGGTGACCAATTTGTCTCCTGCTCACCGTCCTCCGGGCCCAGGGGTTCGTGGAGGAATTCTGGACAGTTGACCACCACCACCTCACCCACGCTGGCCGCCTGCCAGCAGGTCAGGTTGTCCCACAGCCACGGACACACTGTGCAAAGAAACATGCCAGATGCTGCTTACCAAAGGACGGCCATGATGCAATTCCTTGTTTTTCATCTTTGAATCAACAAAGTTATGTTGATAGACGAAAATAATTCAACCACCAGCTCGTTAGTGACCTAAATGGGTTATGAGTACTGTACTTTCTGGACCATAGGGCGCACCGGATTATAAGGCGCATTAAAGGAGTCATATTATTATTATTTTCTAAATGTAAAAGACTTCCTTGTGGTCTACATAACATGTAATGCTGCTTCTTTGCTCAAAATGTTGCATAGATGATGTTTTACTCATCATCTTCAAGTCACTTTCTGACACTCTCTTCAGGTCTTATTTACGTGCCTCCACTTGGACAGCGTCATCTTTGTTGTAGCGGTGTAGCGTGCAAGGACGGGAGTGGAAGAAGTGTCAAAAGATTGCGCTAACTCTTTTAATGACATTCACACTTTACTTCAATCAACAACAGAGCAGCATCTCCTCATCCGTGGCTCACTAGTGCAACAACAACGCCCGAAATGTGTCCCGTGAGGGGGGGGGTTCTTTGTGTGCAAAGGAGTTGCCTTTTCCGTTGGAATGCCAGATCAACTAGATTAAGTTGATCTCCTGAAATTTCAGTAAAACTTGAAAATATTCCAATTCTGTCTTGATGGTCCTTCTTACTCAGCATATATGTCATCGAAAGAACTTGGGATTGACCGGTAACTTAAATTCCCTGGGAGGAATAGCTGATCCGACGCAACAATACTTAATTATATATATTGACAAATATGCTGTTTTAGACAGCAATATTGTTTAATGAAGGACACCTATTACATACATTTAAAAAAGTATAATGTTTAAAAACATTTAGAGTAGAGTGGAAAAACAAGTTGCCTCTATATTGAAGATATGATTAAAGACAGTGAAATACTTCCAAAGTTTGCAAATAAATAGATATAATCAAAATAGTATATTTTTCATGTCACATTCCTCACTATAAACACAATAAAACATTATTTGGAGTCTTTTCCTCCTTCTTCCACATCTTAAGTGTGCAGATGTTGGCCATCACTCACGCTTAAGTGGTGTAGTGTGTGTGCGCTCACTTT
The DNA here is from genome assembly GCF_033978785.1 of Entelurus aequoreus. Classification (NCBI taxonomy): domain Eukaryota; kingdom Metazoa; phylum Chordata; class Actinopteri; order Syngnathiformes; family Syngnathidae; genus Entelurus; species Entelurus aequoreus. The sequence continues at coordinate 998,326 of NC_084746.1, forward strand.
CTTGTGTCCTGACAACATGGTGTAAACATCGCGTGACCTGTACAAGGGGACAGTTGGGAGACCTTTTCCCAGTCAATGTGGTCGTCTAATGTGTGTTGCTGGTGTCTGCTGAGCCGGACAGGAAGCCAATTACTTGTAAAGGGCAAATCTGAGTCAAATGAGTCGCACCGAAGCTGCAGATCAACAACTGCTTAGATAAAACACTCACTCAATACAACATATCATACTAGCATGGATATGAATACTAATACTAACGCTAACACTAACACTAATACTAATACTAACACTAACACTAACACTAACACTAATACTAATACTAATGCTAATACTAATACTAACACTAACACTAACACTAATGATAAATATTAATACTAACACGAATACTAACACTAACACTAATACTAATGATACATACTAATACAAGTACCAATATTAATATGAATTCTAATGTTAATGTTAATCCTAATGTTAACGTTAATCCTAATAATAATACAAATACTAATACTAATTTTAATACTAATATAATTACTAATACTAATACTAATGTTGTCAAGGCGTGGACTTTGGCGACGCATATTACTGCGTGGAGTGTTTTCCCGAGATGCAAAACAACTTGACTGGACATGGCGTGAAGGTAAATACATGTTTAATTTATCACTATGAAAAGAATAAACAAAAGGCGCGCACAAGGCGGAGACACAAAACTGGCTGAAGAACCAAAACTTACACTTAACGTGAACTATGGACATGAAACAAAAGAACTGCTAAACGTGACATGAATAAACAAAAACTTGCTTGGGAAAAGCATGGAAACGAGCTTGGAACAATGGCATGGAATACTAGCATGAGTGACAAGGGTAGTAGAGGTATCATCAGGTTTGTGTGGTCTTCTGTCCTCTGTTGTCCTGTGTGGTTAGGGTTAGGGTTATAAATTTTGATGTCTATTTTACTGTTTTAATTGGTTTTACCCTTTAAAATCGTTTTTAATCATATTTATTTTTTATATTGTCTCTGTATTGGTTTTTTATTCATTTATTCTTTGTTTTTATTCAGTCATTGGTGTAGCATAATATTGTTTTTAATATTGTTTTTAATATCGTTTTTAATATTGTTTTTAATATTGTTTTTAACATGGCTGTGCAGCACTTTGGAAACATTCTTGTTGTGTAAATGTGCTATATAAATAAAGTGGATTGGATAATGTCGCCAGAACGACTGCCTGGCAACTACAAGCTTAAATAATGGTGACATGATTAGTGACAGGTGCGTGAGTCCAAATGTGAAACAGGTGAAACTAATGGTCGTCATGGTGACAAAGCAAGGGAGTGAAAACAGGAACTAAAAAGAGTGCAAAAAGCAAACAGAACATAGCCAAACAAAAACATGATCAAAAGACATGACAAATGTTAAGTTTAGTGGGCACCTACTGCATACACGACATAAACAGCCACAATATACAAACGTATCTACCATTTTACCATGAATTGATTAAGGTGGACCCCGACTTAAACAAGTGGAAAAACTTATTGGGGTGTTACCATTTAGTGGTCAATTGTACGGAATATGTAATGTACTGTGCAATCTACTAATAAAAGTTTCAATCAATCAATCAAACTTGGATCAACACAGCATATTGTAATAATTTAATTTAATTTTGGCTTCGTTATTTTATTATATTTCATTATTATTTTCTATACACAAACCTATTATGATATTAATCAACCTATTGAATTTCTGCTTTGAACTAAACGGCATTAGGCATGCACTAAAATCCACAAATAAATGTAAGGGAATGTGTTGGTTGTGAAATATATATTTTTAATGCTTTACAGTCTGCAATAGTTTGATATGTTGTAGCCATTTTTGGCTTAGAATATATAATAACCGTTATCGCTGAGAAGGAACGAAACGCAGAGTTTAAAAAATGAACGTTATATTTCAAAGGGGAAGTGCACGTTTTTTGAAAACTTGCCAATCCCTCACAATCCCTATGTGAGACTTTGATTGATTGATTGATTGATTGGGACTTTTATTAGTAGAATGCACAGTACAGTACATATTCCCTACAATTGACCACTAAATGCAGTGTTGGGTTAGTTACTGAAAACCAGTAACTAGTTACAATTACTAGTTACTTTATTTCAAAAGTAACTCAGTTACTAACTCAGCTACTTACACCAAAAAGTAATGCGTTACTGTGAAAAGTACCTATTTAGTTACTTCTCCCCCCCCCCCCCCCCCCCTTTTTTTAAAGGCTCCCATTAATGCCCTTTTAGCCTTCATTTCAGTCCTGTTATGTTATTGCACTGGAGAATAATACAATGTGTTGATCAACTTGACATGCATTTGCATCACTGAACTCAGAAAGCAATGTTGTCTACATACAACAAACAAACAATGTGGTCTACATACAACACACAAACAATGTGGTCTACATACAACACACAAACAATGTGGTCTACATACAACACACAAACAATGTGGTCTACATACAACACACAAACAATGTGGTCTACATACAACACACAAACAATGTGCTCTACATACAACACACAAACAATGTGCTCTACATACAACACACAAAGACAAAGATATGTTTCAAAGGGCCAATTTATTTCAGGCCAGAAAAAATGGACAAAACTATTTTAAATAGCTGCAACATAATGGCACTTTAACTTGAACTCTAAGTAGATAGGATCTTTGATCCAAGACACAACTTACATTTAACTAAAATGTTATTTTCTTTGTGCTCGACAAAAGAAAAGTATTGAGAATGTCTCCATGTTAAAAAACTCGACAACTGGCTTCGCCATGATGTCTTGTTAGTTGTTATGAGAGTAGTGTATGTGTGTGTGTGTGTGTGTGTGTGTGGCCCTTTAAGATATGACAGCATGAGAGGTGAGTGACGTCAGTGAGTGAGTGGGCGAGAGAGGTGAGGGAGCGGCAACAGTGAGTGCGTGTAGGTGCTCTAGCTTGGTGGATGGCTGCGTGCAATAAAGTCACAAAGTTGCAACAAACCGCCTTGTCTCGTCATTCACCCTCAGCTGTAAAGACCCTCTTCCGGGTAAAGTGAAGGTTGTTAGCCCCGAAGTACGGCTCTGGAGGAACGTCTCCCCTGCGGGGAGGTGTGCTTTCTGTGGGTGGGGGAAAGCACGCCTCTTCTTTTCCACCGGAGCGCTCCAATAAAACACACTCAGATCTTCAGTTTCTAGCCGATACTACATAAAAATAACGTAAAATAACGCAGTAACGCATCATGCAGTAACGCTAACTGAGTTACTGTATATAAAAAAATAACGCGTTAGATTACTAGTTACCGCAGAAACTAACGGCGTAACAGTAAGTAGTCCCAACACTGACTAAATGGTAACACCCCAATAAGTTTTTCAACTTGTTTAAGTCGTTAATCAATTCATGGTAGATGTCTTTCTTTTTTATGCGTTCTAAATGGTGTGTCGTTCAAGCATGAAAAGCAACACTGGAGGAAGCCCCCCCCCCCCCCCCCCCCCACCCCCCCCTGCCTTTCACGGCCCCTCATGTACTGACCTTCAATCATCACCTGAGCACCATAACCGCAACCATTGTTGGGACATTGGTCATTTTACAAACTATTTTGATGTTGTGTTCATGCACACTCACTTATGTCCAAGTCATCGCTGGGGTTGTGCATTTCCATCCTCTCCATGCATTTCTCGTGTTCTTGCATGATGATGCAATGCTGCAACTCGGAGGAGACCTGAAGAAAGCACACCTGCTATTAGCCATGATGAAGCCAAATGAAGTATAATGACAAATCGACATATTCTCAGGTGCAAAGGAAATGTGTCAAATCTTTATGAATTTTGAGCATCCCTTCAGTCGACCGTGTCTCTTCAGGAGGAAACTAGTATTTGTTTTTCTCACGTTCTCCATGAAGATGTTGTCTCGTGACAGAAATATAGTAGTTGTCATTGTGTCACAAACAAGCATGGCGGCTGTTGGCGTGACCCCAGAAAGCCCAGATGACGGGCAACGTCTTTCAGAGCACAACGCTGGCATAAGAAGCCTCCTGGTTGACAGCCATGGACAGGTGTGTCTCCTGATTGTCAATCAGGAGACAGGTGAGGGAACAAGCGCTTACGGTGAATGAATGTTGAATGAATGACAGGTGGTGGTCGGAGGGGACGTAGGCGCAAATTGGCAGCCACGCTTCCGTCAGTCTACCCCAGGGCAGCTGTGGCTACGAAAGTAGCTTACCACCACCAGGTGTGAATGAATGATGGGTTTTTAACATGTAAAGCGACTTTGGGTACTTAGAAAAGCGCTATATAAATCCCAGTTATTATTATTATTATTATTATTATTATTACCAAGAGGTGAAGTGGTGGGACATGGAGGCAAACAGGAAGTGGAATGAAAATATGAGGAAATGATAGACAACAGAAAAATGACCAACAAAGTCCAAACTGTCACATCGGCTCATGACACCCTAACCCCAAACCTAACCCTTCTATTCTTTTTTTCTCTCGCTCTTTTCTATCGCCCCACCCCAACCCCTAGCCCTAACCCTAACCAACTCTCTTTCTTTATGCCTAACCCTAACCCTAACCCCACCCCAACCCTAGCCCTAACCCTAACCAACTCTTTTTCTTTATGCCTAACCCTAACCCTTAACCCTAACCCCAACCCCAACCCCAAACCCAACCCTAACCCCAACCCCAACCCTAACCCTAACCCTAACCCTTCTATTCTTTTTTTTCGCTCTTTTCTATTGCCCCACCCCAACCCCTAGCCCTATCCCTAACCAACTCTCTTTCTTTATGCCTAACCCTATCCCTAAACCTAATCCTACCCCCAACCCTAGCCCTAACCCTAACCAACACTTTTTCTTTATGCCTAACCCTAATCCTAACCCTAACCCTAACCCCAACCCCAACCCCAACCCTAACCCTAACCCTAACCCTAACCCTAACCCTAACCCTTCTATTCATTTTTTTCGCTCTTTTCTATTGCCCCATCCCAACCCCTAGCCCTAACCCTAACCAACTATTTTTCTTTATGCCTAACCCTAACCCTAACCCTAACCCCACCCCCAACCCTAGCCCTAACCCTAACCAACTATTTTTCTTTATGCCTAACCCTAACCCTAATCCTAATCCTAACCCTAACCCTAACCCTAACCCTAACCCTAACCCCAACCCCAACCCTAACCCTAACCCTTCTAATCTTTTTTTTCGCTCTTTTCTATTGCCCCACCCCAACCCCTAGCCCTATCCCTAACCAACTCTCTTTCTTTATGCCTAACCCTATCCCTAAACGTAATCCTACCCCCAACCCTAGCCCTAACCCTAACCAACTCTTTTACTTTATGCCTAACACTAACCCTAACCCTAACCCCACCCTCAACCCTAGCCCTAACCCTAACCAACTCTTTTTCTTTATGCCTAACCCTAACCCTAATCCTAATCCTATCCCTAACCCTAACCCTAACCCCAACCCCAACCCTAACCCTAACCCTTCTATTCTTTTTTTTCGCTCTTTTCTATTGCCCCACCCCAACCCCTAGCCCTATCCCTAACCAACTCTCTTTCTTTATGCCTAACCCTATCCCTAAATCTAATCCTACCCCCAACCCTAGCCCTAACCCTAACCAACTCTTTTTCTTTATGCCTAATCCTAACCCTAATCCTAATCCTAACCCTAACCCCAACCCCAACCCCAACACCAACCCCAAGCCCAACCCCAACCCTAACCCTAACCCTAACCCTAACCCTAACCCTAACCAAACCCTTTCTTTCTTTCTTTCTTTCTTTAGTTTATTTAGAACATGAACACACTTACATCATAATACATCACACAATTTCATATCATTTCATTTTACATCATGCCCGAAAAGGAGTAGGAAGAAGCAAAGCTTATTTAATCCTACCCCTTTCCCACTTCAAGCATTTACAAATATATAGAATCATTTACTGATCTTTTTATATAATAAGATAACCCTAACCCTAACCCTAACCCTAACCCTAACCCCAACCCTAACCCTAACCCTAACCCTAACCCTAACCCTAACCCTATTATAATTATACCTTTTTTAACTTTAGGTCACACATCAAAAAGTGAGTTACAGTAAACCCTCGTTTATTGCTGTTAATTACTTCTGCAAAATAGGAATTATTCATCTTAAAATGGAATATTCTCATAGCTCTAAGAAAAACCCCCACAATCTTCTAAACAACATCTCTAGCTGCCCCAAAGTGGCCTACAAGTTTAGTAAAATTACAATGATCAAAACAAATAAATTGATCAATTTGACTGGCCTATAGTGAAGAAATAGAACAGCTGATAAAAGCAAATACAAACAAAACTGAATAAAATATTTCAAACAGACTAATTTAGTACTACAATAAGTTCAGGTGCTGTTTCAAAGCTGACGGGAAGTACTAGAAAAAGTATGTTTTTCCACATATCTTTTTTTGGACATATTTTATACATGTTAAATATTTGACATAAGTCTGCATTGCTGGACAGTTGTAAATATGGAACTCCAATCAGTGTTTTCTCCTTTCTATCACAAAAACTCAACAAAATAACAACACCTTTTTTTCTTTTTTTTTTTAGCCTGGGAGAGTAAAAATGCATTTCTTTTTAAATATGTCTTTAATATTCATATTTTTGGGCAGGTTTGTGGATGGATGATGCGCTGTATTCACTTATAGTTCCAGCTGTATTCACTTATAGTTCCAGCTGTATTCACTTATAGTTCCAGCTGTATTCACTTATAGTTCCAGCTGTATTCACTTATAGTTCCAGCTGTATTCACTTATAGTTCCAGCTGTATTCACTTATAGTTCCAGCTGTATTCACTTATAGTTCCAGCTGTATTCACTTATAGTTCCAGCTGTATTCACTTATAGTTCCAGCTGTATTCACTTATAGTTCCACTTACAATTTCAGGAGTGAGTATTTAAAAAAGTGGTTTACTACACACAGAGTGAAATATTTCAAGAATGTATTTCTTAATCACGTTGATGATTATAGCTTACACCTCATAAAAAGCCCAAATTCAGCGAAAAATGGTCAGAATTTGAATAATAATAAATAACTGGTTTTCGCCAGGAAAAATTAATTCACATCCGAATCGTAATTCTTATTTATTTTAACTCTGAATTGATTCAAAATGTATGAGAATCGATTTTAAAAATGTTTTTTTAGGTCAACTGTGTATATGTCATACGTCCGCAGCCAAAGAAGAGTTTTTTTTCAGAATTATTAAACCAAATTGATTCCAAATAGTTTACAGTAGCACTATACATAATCATAATACCAGGGCATCCAGTGAGGGGCATTTTGTACTCCCTCGTCCGAGGAAGAATGCATTGCGGAAATCTTTTATTCATAAATGTGTAGCGCTCTGGAATAACCTGCCTCGAATTCTCACAGGCATTGGAAGTAAACAGGTTTTTAAAAGGAAAGTAATATTGTATCTGAGTCTGTAAATTAGTTTGCTTGTTGATGATTTTTGTTTGGTTTTGTATTGTGTTGTTATATTTATATGGTAATTAATATTCTGTGACTGCACTGCAAAAACGGAAATCTATGTAAGATGAAATATCTCAAATAAGGGTGATATTTGCTTATTTTCTGTCTGATAAGATCATTCTTCTCACTAAGCAGATTTGATGTTAGAGTGTTTTACTTGTTTTAAGTGTTTTGCTCCTAAATGATGTCAGTAAGATATTACAGCTTGTTGCTGACATTTGATGAGCTATATTGAGTAAAACATGCTTGAAACTAGAATATCAACTGTTGCAAAGCTGTGTCATCAACACTCACAAGTAGAAAACTACTTTTTTAAAGTCATCATTTCTTATTTTTAGCATGAACTAAAAAATCATGACTTTGACACAATTGTGTCTCATAATTAAAACAGATGACAGCCAAATGGCTGTTTTATTTTCAATGAAACAATAGAAAACAGGTACTCATATAGTAGTACAGTTGGCACAGTACAGTAAACTGACAGTTCATATTTAAACATTTAACATTTCTAACTATTTTGAACAGAAATAGTTCATGCACATTCAGATGAATTCTTGAAAATTACAATTAAAATTTTTTTGGCAGGGGGCCGGGCTGTATATATGCGCACTAATTGACTGAAAGAGCACGCACTTGGCGCGATGATGTCATGTTATCCATGGAAAAATGCATTTTTAGACCATATGATTTGCCTGAGCGGCTAGGAGACCCCGAGAGTAACAAGCGCTTGCCTTGTTGCCTTTCCATTAAGAACAATAAATTAGTTTTTAGTATAAGTTTGCTGGTTTCAAGAAATGTAATGCAGAGCGCATATCATTATGTCAAGATAATGGCACTAGCATTTACTTCATTTAACAATATTTTTCAACATATTGAGCAAAAAGGTCTCTTTTTTTTCTCTACCAAGAAAAGTGCACTTGTTATTAGTGAGAATATACTTATTTTAAGCTATTTTTGGGTTCATTGAAGTTAGCTAATTTGACTTGTTTTGGAAAGTCCTGACAAGCCAAATTTTCTTGTTCTATTGGCAGATAATTTTGCTTAGTTTAAGTAAAATACCCCTCATTTTTGTGGTTTTTTTTTCTTGTTTTTGAACACTAACTTTTTGCAGTGTGTAAATTGTTTGCTTGTTGATGCTTTTATTTGTTTCTGTATTGTGTAGTTATAATTATATGCTTTTACATGTAATTGTATTGAGTTTTTGGACCCCAGGAAGACTAGTGGGTTGTTGTGGCAACCAGCTAATGGGGATCCTTAATAAAAAAATACAAAAAAATCAAAAATTCTTGATGGAATCATGACCCCAAGAATTGGAGTCAAACTAATCTGCGATCAGCAAATAAACTGCCAAAAGAGTTAAATTGTTTTTTTTGTCTGAATTAATAACTTTTGCAGAATATTGCTTTTAATATATATGCACCTGTTTACCAAGTGTTTTTTTGAAAGCAGAATCCAATCAAGAAATACATAAATCTCCTTTTAATGAAGTGCAAAGATATATTTTCTCCTGTTGTATTTGTCTGGTGACTAGAGAACATAAGAGCAAATAAAACAAAGGTAAGAAGAAATAAGAGCAAGTCTTTTGCGCAGCAACAGCATCTTAACGTGCATGAAGTGATGGTCTTTGGCTGACTCATCACTCTCTAATATGAATTCACCTCAGGCGTGGCTGGGCACATGAGATAAGTGACTTACTGAGCACACCACCACTGCCTGCGCCGCTGCAGCACCACCGCTGCAGCACCACCGCTGCATTTTAAAAGGTGTCAGGAAACAGTTTGTTTGCTTCAAATGTTGCTTTCAAGGAAGACAATCACTTGTTGCTAGGCAGCAGGAGTCTTCCCAGTGACAAGACAAATGCATATTTATATTCCTGTATCTACTCCTTAGGTTAGGAATGGCATTAAAAGAGAATTGTTCGTGTATTTATACGGAGCGCTGCATAAATACACGTCATGTGATGCTGAGCAGATGTTCTTTATACAAACTCCGTTTCCATTTGAGTTGGGAAATTGTGTTAGATGTAAATATAAACGGAATACAATGATTTGCAAATCATTTTCAAGCCATATTCAGTTGAATATGCTACAAAGACAACATATTTGATGTTCAAACTGATAAACATTTTTTTTGTTGCAAATAATCATTAACTTTAGAATTTGATGGCAGCAACACGTGACAAAGAAGTTGGGAAAGGTGGCAATAAATACTGATAAAGTTGAGGAATGCTCATCAAACACTTATTGTCAGGCTTGGGCGAATGAAGGGACTCAGATGCAGAGATGGGAGGTTCTAAATAAAGCTTTTATTTTGAAAAAACTCTTAACCAGAGCAGAAAATTTTCAATCACTATGAGGTACTACAATGATAGCAAAAAACGTTTCCAAAAAGGGAAAGAACCAAAAATCACTCCAACGGAGGATTAGACAAAAATAAGATAAATTATAACTAGCAACGGATCTGCTATAAAAAACTTTAACAAAAGGCGCTCCAACAGGAGGAAGAAAATAAGGACTATCAAACTTACTACACTAAATCTTATTCTAACAAATATAAACAAAATTCACTCAAACTTTGAGGAAGGATAATCGTTAAGGAAAAAATTATAACTCACCACTGCGGTTGAAAAAGGTTAAATAACAAAAGTCGCTCTGAGGGAGGAAAAAGTTAACTCAAAATTACAGCTGGAAAAATGCTGGATAAACAGACGTGGTCGTGGGACGAGGCAAGGTAAGAACATGAACGTAGACTTGGATGCAAGACAGGCACGAAAGCTCGAGACAATCTGGCACAGAACAAGGGGAGGAATGGGCTTATATGGAACATGAGGGTAATGGGAAACAGGTGGAAACAATCAAGGGTCAGGGATTACGTCAGACTGGTGACACAAGAGGAAGGGCCCGTGATCTGAAACAAGAGGAGTTGCTTTTCAAAATAAAACATGCAAATCACAAGACAGAAAAAACCAAGACAAGACTCTCCTCACCGCGGTGTGACACTTATTTGGAACATCCCACAGGTGAACAGGCTAATTGGGAACAGGTGGGTGCCATGATTGGGTGTAAAAGTCTTCTATAAACGGAATGCAATGATTTGCAAATCATTGTATTCTGTTTATATTTACATCTAACACAATTTCCCAACTCATATGGAAACGGGGTTTGTATTAACAGATTCCAGCAAAGCATTTCTACCCCACAGCTAACAACAACTGCATTTACCTAGCGCTAACAAGCACAGGATAGCATGTAGCAAGGGTTAGCGTGCTGAAAACCAAAGCTGAACTAAGGAAGACGGTTCTTGGCCGGAAATGAATAGATTTAGGTGTAGCGTGGGTTTAAATGAATACAAAGCAGACAAACCGAACATCCGAGCTGTAACTAAAAATAAAAGCAGATGTCCAATCAGAGAGGTCGGCCATTTGCAAGCTGCAGATTGCAGCATCCGTCCCGAGGCTAAATTCAAGGGCCGGTTAACTGGGCCGGCCACCAGACGATAATAAAATCCCCATGTGACGCGGCAGGCCACTGGCCTCACTGCAGACCCATTTGACACACTAAGTACTTCACAACAGGCGCTGAAGGTCAGCGTTGGACGCGCTGTGTAAAGATGTCAACTGAAGGGGGGCGGGAGGGGCTGGGGGGGGGGGGGGGGGCGCTTTACCTTTGTCAGCAAAAGAGGGGATGTGAGAACGCAAATGCATGTTTTTTTCCCTTTTTTAATGAAATATGATTTACTATCTACAACTCAACCAAGGGAAGTGAACAATAGGATTATTCCACCATTTTTAATTTTAAATACAACATATAATGTTTCCAACACTCACATGTCTGTCTCACATATAGACACACTCTACATTTAGTACACTTACTGTCTGTCACAGACACACTCTACATTTAGTACACTTACTGTCTGTCACAGACACACTCTACATTTAGTACACTTACATTTAGTACACTTAGTGTCTGTCACAGACACAATCTACATTTAGTACATTTAGTGATGATACAGTGGATATAGAAAAAGTATTCGGACCACTTACATGGTTTCACTCTCTGTTTAATAGCAGCCAATTGCTTAAATCTAAAAAAGTTCATTTTCCATCCATCCATCCATCTTCTTCCGCTTATCTGAGGTCGGGTCGCGGGGGCAGCAGCCTAAGCAGGGAAGCCCAGACTTCCCTCTCCCCAGCCACTTCGTCCAGCTCCTCCCGGGGGATCCCGAGGCGTTCCCAGGCCAGCCGGGAGAGATAGTCTTCCCAACGTGTCCTGGGTCTTCCCCGTGGCCTCCTACCGGTCGGACGTGCCCTAAACACCTCCCTAGGGAGGCGTTCGGTGGCAGCCTGATCAGATCCCGAACCACCTCATCTGGCTCCTCTCCATGTGGAGGAGCAGCGGCTTTACTTTGAGCTCCTCCCGGATGACAGAGCTTCTCACCCTATCTCTAAGGGAGAGACCCACCACCCGGCGGAGGAAACTCATTTGGGCCGCTTGCACCCGTGATCTTGTCCTTTCGGTCATAACCCAAAGCTCATGACCATAGGTGAGGATGGGAATGTAGATTGACTGGTAATTGAGAGCTTTGCCTTCCGGCTCAGCTCCTTCTTCACCACAACGGATCGATACAGCGTCCGCATTACTGAAGACGCCGCACCGATCCGCCTGTCGATCTCACCATCCACTCTTCCCTCACTCGTGAACAAGACTCCGAGGTACGTGAACTCCTCCACTTGGGGCAGGGTCTCCTCCCCAACCCGGAGACGGCACTCCACCCTTTTCCGGGCGAGAACCATGGACTCTGACTTGGAGGTGCTGATTCTCATCCCAGTCGCTTCACACTCAGCTGCGAACCGATCCAGTGAGAGCTGAAGATCCTGGCCAGATGAAGCCATCAGGACCACATCATCTGCAAAAAGCAGAGACCTAATCCTGCAGCCACCAAACCAGATCCCCTCAACGCCCTGACTGTGCCTAGAAATTCTGTCCATAAAAGTTCTGAACAGAATGGGTGACAAAGGGCAGCCTTGGCGGAGTCCAACCCTCACTGAAGTTCATTTTATTTCTCATTAATGTACACTCAGCACCACATCTTGACAGAAAAAAAACTGAAATGTAGAAATGTTTGCAAATTTATTAAAAAAGGAAAAAACTGAAATATCACATGTTCATAAGTATTTAGACCCTTTGCTGAGTAGAAGCACCTTTTTGAGCTAGTCCAGCCATGAGTCTTCTTGGGAATACGTTTTTCACGCCTGGATTTGGGGATCCTCTGCCATTCTTCCTTGAAAATCTTCTCCAGTTCTCTCAGGCCGGATAGTGAACGTTAGTGGACTGCCATTTTCAGGTCTCTCCAGTGATTCTCAATTGGGTTTAGGTCAGGGCTTTGGCTGTGTGCTTAGGTTGTCTTGTTGGAAGGTGAACCTTTGGCCCAGTCTGAGGTACTGAGTACTCTGGAAGAGATTTTCTTCCAGGACATCTGCGTACTTGGCCCTATTTATCTTTCCTTCAATTGCAACCAGTCGCCCTGTCCAAACAGCTAAAAAACACCCCGTAGCATGATGCTGCCACCACCATGTTTGACTGTTGGATTATTTTGGGCAGGTGATGAGCAGTGCTGGTTTTCTCCACACATACCGCTTAGAATTAACGCCAAAAACTTTCAATCTTGGTCTCATCGGACAGAGAATCTTATTTCTCATAGTCTGGGAGTCCTTCATGTGTTATTTGGCAAACTTTACGTCTTGCACTAAGGAGAAGCTTTCGTCGGGCCACTCTATCATAAAACCATGACTGGTGGAGGACTGCAGGTGATAGTGGACTCTGTGGAACTTGCGGCAACATCTCCCTACTGCATCTCTTGAGCTCAGCCACAGTGGTCTTTGGGTTCTTCTTTACCTCTCTCACCAAAACTCATCTCCTATGATTGCTCAGTTCGGCTGGACGACCAGGTCTAGGAAGAGTTGTGGTCGTCCCAAACTTCTTCCATGTAAGGATTATGGAGGCCACTGTGCTCTCAGGAAGCTTGAGTGCTGCAGACATTATTTTGTAACCTTGGCCAGATCTGTGGATTGCCACAATTCTGTCTCTGAGCTCCTTTGGCAGTTCCTTCGACCTCATAATTCTCATTTGCTCTGACATGCACTCTGAGCTGTAAGATCTTATATAGAAAGGTGTGTGCCTTTCCTAATCAAGTCCAATCAGTCTAATTAACACAGCTGGACTCCAATGAAAGAGGATCAGAAGAAATGGACACCATGTGAGTTAAATATAAGGGTCTGAATACTCATGACCATGTGATAGTTCAGTTTTTCTTTTATAATACATTTGCAAAAAATGTACATTTCTTTTCTATTTCTGGAGATGGATGCTGAGTGTTCAATAATGAGAAAAAAAATGAAAGTTTTGGCTATAGCAAATGGCTGCAATAAAACAGAGAGTGAACAATTTAAAGGGGTCTGAATACTTTCCGACCCATTGTATGTGCTTGCATGTCAAATGTGTGATATCATGTCCGATACAAGCACCGTGTTCAATGGAGCAAATCTGGACAGCCAGTTAACATCTAAATGTCCTCCAATAAACACACAAGTTTAGTTTTTTCTTGTATTTTGGTCAAGCCATTTACAAAAGGTAAACATGGTAACCTATAGGCTACTAGGAGCTAGCAGCTACACCGACAGCTAAGCACATAACAGCACACAAGCTAGGCATAGATAATAAATGTCCTTCATTGAACAATATTGCAGTCTAAAACAGCACATTTGTCAATACAAAAAAGTATTGAATAATTTGAAAACGTTTGCCAACATGCACCTGAAATACTCCAAGACCAGTAGAAACAAAATTCTCTGGTCTGATGAGACAAAGATTGAACACTTTGGCATAAATTCCAGGCATCATGTTTGGATCAAAGGTGACTCAAGGGTTAAGGTTATCCCGGTACAACTTTTCACATATTCAATACTGATATTGGAGACTTGAGTATTGGCCGTTATTCATATTGATCCGATACGATATTAGCAGGAATCATACATGCATTTATTATTTTGTAGTGTGGAATGTAGGAAAATGTTTGGTCAAGTGTAATTAGTCCACCAGAGAACAACAGTAGGTATGAAAAACACAAACTTATTTATCCTTCACTGTCTGCAATGGACTTGTGTTGTCTTTAAATTAAAGTGGATTACGTTTGAGGGCAACGACACTTTTTTTCGAATTGTGCCTATCATTCACAATCATTATGTGAGACAAGCCCACACATGTTTTTCTTTATTTTCTGCATTTTAACTGATAAAAAGTCAGCTAACAATGGAGCCAATGGGAGTTGCTCTATTCCACCTATAAAGTGCTTTAAAAAACACCCAAAAACCCTTATCAATGTTTTATATACATGGTGTAAGTATATAGGTAATGTAGTTACAGGCACATACATAATAACATGTAGTATTTACGTATTTTGGTCATTTAACGCATACTAATAATTTCACAGACGCATCACAACGTTCACTTTTCCTTTCAACAACAACAAATACTCATCATGGCCGACTTTGTCAGAGACATCAAAGTCTACTTTGGGACAAATGATCCATAACCTGATTATTTTGAGCCTTAAGTTGAGGATGATTTACCAGTTTTAAAAGCTTTTTGGTAAACAGATCCATCTGTGGTGAAACACTATCATGCAGCAGTATTGCTAAGTGCTAAAGACAAACTACAAACATAATAAAATGTTCACTTACTGTACAATGTCTGCTCTCATTGGAATACTGACAAATGGGATGTTTATATCCTCCGGTTTGGATGAAGAATTATTCATAATCCACACGGAGGTAAAAAAAATGTAAAAATGAAAAGTCAATAATATGGAAAATTGTTTAACAACAGATTGGATAAATTAATAAATAAGCGTGGAACACTAGCGGGAAACCAACACGAATCAAAGCCAACATCTCAACATCATTGGCATTAATCGAAACAACAAAATAGATTACCAATGCATTAGATGGTAAACAGTGTGCAGCATCAGTATTTATGGGTATAACAAAAGCATTTGACACATGTAGTCATAATAATATTATCTTAAATAACAAATTAGAACGGTATGGTATCAGAGGGTAGGTCCTGAACTGGCTAAGTAGCTACTTAACTAACAGGACGCAGCATGTTAAGATAGGCAAACAACACACGTCTACAGGGCTAAATGTATCTTGCGCTGTACCTCAGGGAGCAAAACTTGCACCAAAATTGTTCAATACGTATATAAACAACATTTGTAAAGTTACAAAAGACTCAAGGTTAGTATCATTTCCAGACCACAAGTTGTTCAGGAGCAAACACACAGAAGCTAATACAAATAATAATAATAGAAGAAATGAACAAATTAAAGAAATGGTTTGACAAAAACAGACTATCTTTGAATCTCAGTAAAACGAAAATAATGCTATTCGGTAACAGGAGAAGAGACAGAAAAAACACAAATACAAATAGATGGACTAGACCAGGGGTCTGCAACCTGAGGCTCTGCAGCTCTTTTATTCCTCCGTTGTGGCTCCTGATAGTTCATTCTTGTGTGTACTGTCGTCACTACAATATCCCTTGAGGCACCGTCATCATACTTGCCAACCTTGAGACCTCCAAATTCGGGAGATTGAATTTCAGTGTTCGCTTATTTACACACATAACACTCCTCTACTCATTGTTGTATTTGAAAGTGCAATGCTTTGCAGCCAGTAGCACAGCCTTTGAAGGAGCATAGGTATGGGCAGTGTAATATTCTGGGTTGGAGTCAATAACCAGGCGAGGTGACGAAGTTACGTCTCTTTACTTCATACTTCAGAACCGACTCCCACACTTGCCGTCAGGGTGCGCAATACAACGTCAACCATTGGCCAACCAAAAAGTAACCACAGAAACACTATACAGTATATCGTTCTGTGGTTACTTTTTGGTTGGCCAAGCGGACGTGACGACAGGCTGTCCTCACTCAGGTCCGCAGGGACCTGGAGGGGGCGTGCCTTAAGTCCGGCTGGAAATCGGGAGAAATTCGGGAGAATGGTTGTCCCGGGAGATTTTCGGGAGAGGCACTGAAATTCGGTCTCCCGGAAAATTCGGGAGGGTTGGCAAGTATGAGGAGAAGAGACAGAAAAACACAAATACAAATAGATGGACTAGACCAGGGGTCTGCAACCTGGGGCTCTGGAGCCGCAGCAGCTCTTTTATTCCTCTGTTGTGGCTCCTGATAGTTCATTCTTGTGTGTACTTAGTCACTACAATGTCCCTTGAGGCACCGTCATGGCTCTTCAAAGCATATCTGGTGTGAAATCATGACACTTAACTTGTCATGACTTTGCGTGTTAGCTTCCTTCCTGCTAATAAACAATTGGCAACCAGAGAGGGATTGAGTTTTATTGAACTGGTGTTGTGTTACAATACTTTTACAAAGGTGGGCAATATGGCTCGTGGCTGAATCGCATCAACACGGAACATGTACTAAAAGTCAACCAGTTACACCCTTTGCCACGTCGCCGCAACTTTTGAAGGTGTACGTCACGCTACGCAAGAGGACTTGGAGGGGGAAGACAGAGCTGGCTTTAGCGTAGCTGAATAAACAAGTTGTAGATAAAATAGAGCAAGGAGAAACATGGAAAAAAAGGTGTGTGACAACCAGTGTTAGACATAATGTCGTTACATAATGATAGCGTCACTAACACACACACACACACACACACACACACACACACACACACACACACACACACACACACACACACACACACACACACACACACACACACACACACACACACACACACACACACACACACACGAGGAGAAATATAACCTTACAGAAAAATTGAATTGAAACAATTGTAAAAAGTCTGCTGCTGCCGCGAGAAAGCTAAGTATCATCTTTCTATCTGTGTGCTTCTAATTGTTTTACAGCTTTCTTTATTCCTTGTCAAACATATTAGTAGTCTTAGCAAACTTGCAAAGCACGCACTCGCTGTCTCGCCGCCCCTCTCTCAGCTAGCTAGCTGCTAAGCTAACAAAGCTAGACTCGTCGCGGTCGAAAGCAACTACGCTCCGAAGGTGTCTGCTACCTCACTTCCTGAAGAACTCACCTCGTGAAAGAAACATATATATATATATATATATATATATATATATATATATATATATATATATTATATATATATATATATATATATATATTATATATATATATATATATATATATATATATATATGCGCACTAATTGACTGAAATAGCCCGCACTTGGCGCGATGAGTCGTGTTATCCATGGAAAATGCATTTTTAGACAATATGATTTGCCTGAGCGGCTAGGAGACCCCGAGAGTAACAAGCGCTTGCCTTGTTGCCTTTCCATTAAGAACAATAAACTAGTTTTTAGTATAAGTTTGCTGGTTTCAAGAAATGTAATGCCGAGAAGACTTATGATAAATATCTGAACCTTATTAAAAGTAGATAATCTTATTCATCCTATTATGTGCTTAACTATTTATTTATGAGAATGTCATGTATGGTTTATGTATTTAATAATTATTTACTTACTCATTTGTCTACTCATTCATTTATTTACTGATTTATTTATTGATTCATTGTTGCGTTACAAAATGAGTAGTAACAAACGTGTTAATAATTTCTATGATCATCTTCCTTCTCCTTTTCGGACATGCTGTAACAAGAAACTGTTAATATGTGATGTATCGTAACGTAATTGTATGCATTTTTGAAATAAACAAACACCATAATCACAGCATAAATTGGGCGTCAAAGTTTGCCAACTTCTCAGTTTACGGCCACAACCTTCTTCTATCCAGATGAAAAGCATTATTTATAATCTAGAACTTTCTCTAGCTCGCAATGCAGCAGATTACCGGCTCGGTATGTCAACACTATAGCTGCGTAAGCTAGCTCGCTCTCTAGGATCACAGGGCCACAAAAAGTAGTTTGTCTGCGTTAGCGCTTATATTTACAATATTGTGAATACTTGGAATCAAATCAATCAACTTTATTTATAAAGCACATTTAAATGTACCACAGGGTAGCCAAAGTGCTGTACAATGGGCAGGTTAAAAGATAATACGAGTACCGAGCAAACACAACACAACACAAACAGAACACGATAAAAAAATAATAAAATAAAATAAATAAAACATCAAAACAGGTTGACAGCAGGTGTATTATGGGGCGCCTTGCAGGATGGATATCACTCAGTGTTAAAAGCCATGGAATAAAAGTATGTTTTTAAGAGAGATTTAAAAACAGGAAGAGAGGAGGTTTGTCTAACACTCAAAGGTAGGTCGTTCCAGAGCTTGGGAGCAGCAGCGGCGAAAGCTCTGTCACCTCTAAGCTTCTGCCTTGTGTCAGGGACCGTCAGTAGCAGCTGATCGGCTGATCTTAGGGATCGGGTATTATCGGAATATTCAGGTCACATCAGTATGGAGTATTGTTGGCAGTTTTCTGATGTTTTTTTTTTACAGCGCAATAGAGTACTCCCATTAGCTGCATTGTTAGCCATCTAATACTTCCATATATTAGCATGTATAAAAAAAGAAATAATTTCCCAACATATGTGTTCTTGTGTTACATAAGGATTGTGAATGATAGTGCTGTTCCCTTTTAAACTCATGATGCAGTAAGTGGAATGATGCGGACACGTTTGTTCCTGGATATTTTCTAACACTGCCTTGGAGACTTTGTACGTGTAGGTAATGTGCAACTTTAATTATGTGATACTTGTTTGTATTGACAATGGTGCTGTTTTAGACTGCGGTGTTGTTCAAAGAAGGACACTTACTAAGTATGTCTGGCTTGTGTGCTTAGCTGTTGGGTAGCTGCAGGCTCCTAGTAGTCCACCATGTTTACCTTAAGTAAATGACTTGACTAAAAGAAAAGAAAAGGCCAACCTTGTGTGCTTATTAGAGGACATTTTGATGCCAACTGGCTGTTCAGCTTTGCACAATTAACCCTTGTGTGGTGTTCGGGTCTGTGGGACCCGTTTTCATTTTTTATTAAGAGAAAAATGATACAATTAATTAATTTTTCAAACTGTGACTCACTGACTTTGGCTCATTTTCTGTGAAGAATATCTATCAGAATACATATTTAATGACCACACACCATACACCCCCCCTACACATTTATATTACATAGAAGATGTCCGTGTCCACTGGACCTACCCACCCACACACACACACACACACACACACACACACGCACGCACACACATACATGTCTTGCCCTACTTTGTGTGGACCCACGTTTGGTCAGTAGGTTGTGAGGGCCCCCCTTTCCACTATAGCTAGAATGATGAAAAAAATATATCTAGCACTAGATGGGAGTAGAGAGTGGAAACCTCATTTCAGAATGCAAAACACACAAAATAAAAAAAACATTTTACTTCTGTTGTTTTGAGGACCGACCACTGTTGCTAGGTAGATTTGACCGTACACACACATAGTAATACTTTCTGTGAGTTAGCCATAGCGCGCACACACACACGCACGCACACACACACACACACACACACACACACACACACACACACACACACACACACACACACACACACACACACACACACACACACACACACACACACACACACACACACACACACACACACACACACACACACACACACACACACACACGCACACACATACACACACACAACAGGCCTAGACAGGAGGAGGACAGAGTGTAGGTACACAGAACATCAGAGGGTCAAATGTGCGAGAAAATGAGAGCAGTGTTGACAAACAATGTTTGCAACCTTGTGTGGGAACCACAGGTGCAGAAACACAAAAGAAGAATCCCTGTGGGATGCAGAAACTGGCAGAGAAATTTTCCGTGCAACGTTAATATTGTTATTTAGTATTTGAACATAAAAGTGTTTGATTGTGAGGCATTAAAAGCCACAAAATGCAACGGGTCCATCAGACCCACAAACGCTGGCTGAGTAACAACAATATGAACATTACACAAGGGTTAAACACGCTGCAGGACTGCTGGTATTGGGCATTTGATCACACATTTTACATGCAAGCACATATCATCATTTTGTTTTGATGATATCAGACCGATTTTTGATATCAATATCTGATGGGGACACCCCTACCAATCATGGTAACTTGGAGAATGTGCAGTTGAGTGATGTGAGGCTTTTACATTCCATTTGGCTGTAATTATTAATGACTTATAATTGTTGTATCTCATGGGGGCTATTTGGAAAACTCACACTTGGAACTAAATTGGGTTCCAGCATCAAGCTTGTTTTCCAGAGCCAACAAACAATGAACGTATAAAATGCTTTTAAACATGAACAGTTACAATCACAGGACTCACCAGAGGCAGCAGGAGGATCAGAGCCAGGATCAAATCTTTCATCGTGTCCTCCGAGGGTCTTCCTCTCTCCCCGTGTGTGTGTGTGTGTGCGTGCGTGTGTGCGTGTGTGCGTGTGTGTGTGTGTGTGTGTGTGTGTGTGTGTTGTCTATAATGCACTGCCTCCTCTCAGGACACACTGTAGCATCAAGGGTCCTGCAATAATTCATGACAGAGGACATGAGAACACAAACACTTTTTTAATTAATCAGTCCAACAAATTAATACACAATAATACATAATAATAATACAATACCAATTCCAAAACCAAACCCGGCCCAGCAACATTAAGAATAACAATCAACGGAGCAGTTGAGAGGACACACAAACACGACACAAAACAATCCAAAAGTAGTCAAACAAAAATGAATGATATCAACAACAGTATCAATATTAATAAGAATTCCAACATAGCAGTGATTAGAAATCCCTCATTGACATTATCATCACAGCCATTTATAAAAAATACAATAAAAACATTTAAAAAATGAACAATAGTGTCACAGTGGCTTACACTTGCATCACGTTGTGTCCAATATTTACCACAAGGATAAAATAAGTCATATTTCAGGTTCATTTAAGAGTTAAATCAAATGTAAATAATTCATCCCATATTCTAATATATGACTCATTATTATCTCAACTAAATGCAGTTTAGTACACAAAGACTAATACTCACTTACTTACTATATCATTTATTATTATTAAGTATATGTTTAAGAAGACTTAGGCCTGGATATTTGACAACATTCACATAGTTTCATTGTGTATCTGAATGTTCTGAACTCCTGTTGCCATGCTCTTGTATTCAGGGAACTAAACATTGCTTCTACTGGTTGCAGACAAGTACTGCACTCCATCTTTTCAACCAGTCAATCATGTTTTTTTAAAACTCTAAAATGTATCAATTAATTCGACTTTTACACACATTTTTGGTAAGACGTATGCATATGCTCTATTATCATTTATTGTCATCACACAGTTCAACCCTACTATTTAACTACCGTATGTTTCGAACTATAAATCGCACCGGCCGAAAATGCATAATAAATAAGGAAAAAAACATATATAAGTCGCACTGGAGTATAAGTCGCATTTTTCGGGGAAATTTATTAGATAAAAGCCAACACCAAGAATAGACATTTGAAAGGCAATTTAAAATAAATCAACAGGCTGAATAAGTGTACGTTATATGAGGCATAAATAACCAACTGGTATGTTAACGTAACATATTATGGTAAGAGTCATTCAAATAACTATAACATATAGAACATGCTATACGTTTACCAAACAATCTGTCACTCCTAATCGCTAAATCCCATGAAATCTTATACGTCTAGTCTCTTACGTCAATGACATCAATAATATTATATGATATTTTACGCTAATGTGTTCATCATTTCACACATAAGTCGCTCCTGAGTATAAGTCGCACTACGAAAAAAACTGCGATTTATAGTCCGAAAAATACGGTACTACTATATTAAGATTAAGATGAGTTTATTTCAACACATGACTACCAGGGCCGGCCCGTGGCATAGGCCGTATAGGCAAATGCTAAGGGCGCCGTCCATCAGGGGGCGCCACGCCAGTGCCAGAATGTTGGAGAAAAAAAAAAAAGAAAAAAAAAAAGTTGGTACTATTATTTCTAAATACAAAAAATAATCCCACGTTAATTAAAATGCAAAGTAAAGCCTATTTAATAGAAATATTATTTTTTACAACATTACGCCCCCCCCCCCCCCCTTACCCCCGCACGGTGCGCCCCCTCCCTTCCCTCCCTTCAACACAAGATGTCAAAACGGCCAAAAGTGTCAGGTGCCCAGGGAAGAAAAAAGAGGAGGAGAAACGAGAAAAAGACAGAGGTAGCAGGTAGGTAACGTTAGCCTACATGAAATTATTTGTTTGTTACAGAATGTGATACTAACCTGGCTTTTTTAGCATTAAGCTAATGTTACATGATTCAGCAATTGCTAATCAATAAATAACTAGTTCTGTTTTAACGTCGGGTTAATATTGTGGAGGGGGCTAAATTGTTATGGAAAATAATAATGTAACGTTAGGTAATTACAGTACTCCCACCTTACATTCCTCAGGGACATTTGTATTAGATCTTTTAAGCAGGTGTTTTTTGTTGACATTGTTATTGCCTTCTGGTTAGCTAATGTTTGCCCTGCAGGTAATAGTCACTTTTCCACCCCTTTATATATTAGGTATAGTTGTAAGCCTAGTTGTTAAAGTGCACATCATTAATGTTAATTAAGCAATATCACATGAGAGGAAATGCTTTTTTTTTATTTGAGCACTGCTGTGATTCGGTTAAAGATAACCATAACATAGCATTCTCATATAATATGTTAATTTGCTTTCTTTCAGTAAAAAAAAAGGTCAAAGACAAAGCTATTCGGTTTCTTGTGAGTATATACACTTCACTGCCGATGTGGGGGGGGGGGGGGGGGGGCGCCACCTAAAATCTTGCCTAGGGCGCCAGGTTGGTTAGGGCCAGGCCTGATGCCTACACACGGTTAAAAAAGAAGGCTAGTTTCCATCTGTAGTCCCCTGGCCATGGTGTAAAAAAAGGCAGTCAAATTACAATTTCAAAGAATCAGAAAAGAAAAAGAGAGAAAAAGAAAAAAAAAAGCACACAATACATATACGATGTATAACAAATATAATACAACATCACAACATAACATTTATCTTAGCATCAAAACAGGCTCATCTTTTAGTGCTGGCAGATGGAGGCGTTCATAAGCCACATTTTCTACTTTTTTTGTGAAGGCCTTGTAAGTTGTGAGCAGTTGAACCTCCTCAGGTACTGACTTCCACACATATTGTTCTGTTACTGTACTATTTTGGATTTGTAGGCGTGACATCATCATGTTCAACCTGAAAACACACTTTAAGACCAAGAAAAAGTACAAACCCCGTTTCCAGATGAGTTGGGAAATGGTGTTAGATGTAAATATAAACAGAATACAATGATTTGCAAATCCTTTTCAAGCCATATTCAGTTGAATATGCTACAAAGACAACATATTTCATGTTCAAACTCATAAACTTTATTTTATTTTTGCAAATAATAATTAACTTAGAATTTCATGGCTGCAACACGTGCCAAAGTAGTTGGGAAAGGGCATGTTCACCACTGTGTTACATGGCCTTTCCTTTTAACAACACTCAGTAAAGGTTTGGGAACTGAGGAAACTAATTGTTGAAGCTTTGAAAGTGGAATTCTTTCCCATTCTTGTTTCATGTAGAGCTTCAGTCGTTCAACAGTCCGAGGTCTCCGCTGTCCTATTTTAGGCTTCATAATGCGCCACACATTTTCTATGGGAGACAGGTCTGGACTGCAGGCGGGCCAGGAAAGTACCCGCACTCTTTTTTTTACAAAGCCACGCTGTTGTAACACGTGCTGAATGTGGCTTGGCATTGTCTTGCTGAAATAAGCAGGGGCGTCCATGAAAAAGACGACGTTTAGATGGCAGCAGATGTTGTTCCAAAAGCTGTATGTACCTTTCAGCATGAATGGTGCCTTCACAGATGTGTAAGTTACCCATGTCTTGGCCACTAATACACCCCCATACCATCACACATGCTGCCTTTTACACTTTGCGTGGATAACAGTCTGGATGGTTCGCTTCCCCTTTGGTCCGGATGACACCATGTCGAATATCACCCAAACCCAATATAAACTTAAAGTAGGAGACAAAATCATTACTGATTGTACACAAGTCTCAAATGAGTTCAATAAATTCTTTATAGAATCTGTCAAAAACCTTTCCTCTGGTTTCTCTTGTAGGACTAATGATGATCAAACAACAGACATACCTAATGAACAAGACAGCTCATTTCAGCTCAAGGAGGTTAGTCAGACAACTGTCCTAAATGTCATACATGACCTAAACACCACACACTCAAAGGATATTTATAACCTAGACACAGCTTTTCTTAAAAAATATAGCGGCATCCTTATACAGCCTCTTACCCATCTTATTAATATTTCCATTAAAACTGGGCAATTCCCAGATGGATGGAAAACTGCACAGGTAATACCACTTTTAAAATCTGGTGATGCTGGAATGACATCTAACTATAGACCTATCAGCCTTCTTCCAGTTTTATCTAAAGTCCTGGAGAAGATTGTTTCGGAACAACTAATGCACCACCTTGAGACAAATCACTATTTGACTCCCCTACAATTCGGATTCAGACGTAACCATTCTACAGAATCTGCCACTTGTTTTTTAACTGAAAGGATCAAACATTCTCTTGACAAAGGACAGGTGGTTGGTGCAGTATTTCTAGACTTAAAAAAGGCATTTGATACAGTCAATCATGACATTTTAATTTCAAAACTAACTAAATTCAATTTATCCAAACAGTCATTGTCCTGGTTTGAGTCATATCTAAAGGGCCGTGAACAATGTGTCACCATTAATAATGTGAGATCTTCCTTCCGCAAAATAGAAACAGGGATACCTCAGGGTAGTGTCTTGGGACCTATACTATTCAGTCTATACATCAATGACCTACCAGATGTATGCACAGATATAGATTTACAGATGTATGCGGATGACACAGTGGTATATACATCAGGTAAGACCTGTACTCTAGTTGCTGAGAAGTTAAATGCTCAATTAGACAAAATAGCATCTTGGCTGGAGTCATCCTGTTTAACCCTAAACACTAAAAAGACTAACTCTGTCTGCTTCTCCATAAAAAAGCTACCTCAAACAAACCTGAATATAAAAATTAATGAGGAGGTCATTGAACAAGTACCTGAAGTCAAATATTTGGGCATAATCATAGACTATCAGCTGAATTTTAAAAGTCACATTAAGAAGATGTGTAAAACCCTGAAGGCAAACCTAGGCTGTTTTAAGATTATAAGACACTGCTTAACTCTTAGCTGTGCTTTTACTTTTATGAATCCAATGATTCTTTCACACATATCTTATGGCTTAACTACATGGTCCCAGGCACACCAGTCATCAATCAAGACCATTGAGTGTCTTTATAACCGCACCTTGAAAGTTCTAGACAAGAAGAGTATACGATATCATCATTGCCAAATTTTAACCAAATACAATATTTTAAGTTTTACCAATTTTATTTTGTTACACACAGTCAAACTGGTTTTTAAATGCTTGCATAACTCTGCTCCCCAATTGCTCTGCAAGGCAATTACAAGACTGCAAAGTGGTACCAGATCTACCACCCGAGCAGTGTCAAAAGGCAACTGTTGTGTTCCATTCCGTAGAACATCTTTTGCCCAGACTGCCTTTTCAATAAAAGGATCACAACTATGGAACTCTTTACCGGACACTTTGAAAAGTATACCTGCACTTGTCACTTTCAAAAAACAAACAAAATTATGGCTAGTTGAGCAACAATCGTGTTCCCATGTTTAGTTTTTACTCATTTTTACTAATTGGTTTTTATCTAGTCTGCACTTTGTCTGTGTTATTATTATTATTATTGGCTTTTATCTAGTTTGCACTTTGTCTGTGTTATTACTATTATCATTATTATCAACTCACTCTATTTTTTATTTTCCTATTTTAATGATGTTGGATCTATGTTGTTGTTGTTGTTGTTGTTGTTGGGGACAAGTGTTGTAAATTAGCTTTGGCTACAAACACTGTGATGCATGCATCGGATAACTGTTTCAGATGTCTATGTTTTTGTATCTGTCCCTATTTCAAATAAACCTCTATAATAATAATAATAATTTCCAAAAACAATTTGAAATGTGGACTCGTCAGACCACAGAACACTTTTCCACTTTGCATGAGTCCATCTTAGATGATTTCGGGCCCAGAGAAGCCGGCGGCGTTTCTGGGTGTTGTTGATAAATGGCTTTGGCTTTGCATAGTAGAGCTTTAACTTGCACTTACAGATGTAGCGACCAACTGTAGTTACTGACAGTGGTTTTCTGAAGTGTTACTGAGCCCATGTGGTGATATCCTTTAGAGATTGATGTCGCTTTTTGATACAGTGCCGTCTGAGGGATGGAAGGTCACGCTCATTCAATGTTGGTTTCCGGCCATGCTGCTTACGTGCAGTAATTTCTCCACATTCTCTGAACCTTTTGATGATATTATGGAGCGTAGATGTTGAAATCCCTAAATTTCTTGCAATTGCACTTTGAGAAAAGTTGTTCTTAAACTGTTCAACAATTTGCTCACGCAGTTGTGGACAAAGTGGTGTACCTCGCCCCATCCTTGTTTGTGAAAGACTGAGCATTTCATGGGAAGCTGTTTTTATACCCAATCATGGCACCCACCTGTTCCCAATTAGCCTGTTCACCTGTGGGATGTTCCAAATAAGTGTTTGATGAGCATTCCTCAACTTTATCAGTATTTATTGCCACCTTTCCCAACTTCTTTGTCAGGTGTTGCTGCCATCAAATTATAAAGTTAATGATTATTTGCAACAAAAAAAAAAAAGTTTATCAGTTTGAACATGAAATATGTTGTCTTTGTAGCATATTCAACTGAATATGGCTTGAAAATGATTTGCAAATCATTGTATTCTGTTTATATTTACATCTAACACCATTTCCCAACTCATATGGAAACGGGGTTTGTACAACATACACAACAGCCGTTGGTCTTCTTTCTCATCGTTTGACAACCGTTGCCATGGAAACTGCTATGTGCAACATCACTGTAAAAAAAAAAAATCACTAAAATGATTTAATTTTGTGATTTTTGTAGATGTTATTAATGTACCACTTTTAATCTACTTTTACCCAGTGTAACCTCTGTTTTTTGGGTGACATTTTTTATCGTCTCGCCGCACAAAAACAGCAGACTCTCCCCAAGCGAACCAAACCAAAAAATGAGCTTTTGTTCTTCTTTTGGATTCAAACAGCACAGCAACAAAGAGTGTGTGTGTGGGGGGGTAACAACAACATTTGGGAGGTTTGCAAAATGAGGGGGAAAAAAATGAAATAAATAAATAAACCGCCTCCTCTTTTGAGTCTTGCTCATCCACACGGCTTCCTGAAAACGCCAGTGAATCACTGAGTGCGCAAACACGCACTTGCCAGTACCAGCACACGCGCACACACACACACACACACACACACACACACACACACACACACACACACACACACACACACACACACACACACACACACACACACACACACACACACACACACACACACACACTGCATCTCACTCTTGAGCTAATCCATGCACATGCAGACGAATTCCAACCCCCATCTCTCTCTCGTAGCCAATCCAATTACCTCTGTAGCATCTCTCAGATGTTTTACTAAGTCATAAGTCGGGGGATGGATGGAGGGGGGGGGGGGGGGGTGAGTTAAAAAATATGAACCCACATACATGCTGCCCATGAACAGATTGGAATTGGCCATGAGGGAGTAAAATAAGGCATATAGGAAACATGCTTTGTCTCCATGCCTTTAATGCCACTGCTATTGTTTGCAGCCCCGTCATCATTTGGTATTGCAGAAGAAGAATGAGGGTGTGGGGTCGCACGCACGACAGACGTGACTCACTTGGTTGGAAAAAGAAAGTCTTCAAAACAAAGAAGCTGCTATTGTTTGACTGACATTTTAACATGGAACACATGTCCTCACAACGGCAGCCGTTTGCCAATCATTTGGTATTCCAGGAAGAAATAAAACATTTTGTTGTTGCTGCTGAATGCTTGCACATGAACACATGAACACATGAACACATGAACACATGAACACATGAACACATGAACACATGAACACGCTGCACTGCAGCAAAAACACCTTCACTCACGTGGAAATCATCTGAGATATTTTTGGTCATAATTCATCTTACTTCATCTTCTTCATGCAGCCGACAGGGGTGACGACACGCTGGGGGTGGTGGGGGGTGGTGGTGGTGTGGGGACGATAACGAGAGGAACTTACCGATGCGTAACGCTCCCAACCGCCAAATTGTGCACAGGAAGAAGCCATGGGGGTGAAGATCGTCGCCTCCTCCTCCTTTTCTTGCAAGACAAGAAAGATGAAATGTGTGTGGTTTCTCCAAGAAAAGTGACAGGTGTCGTCTGAGCTGCTGATGCTGCTGCAAAGACGACGCGTCGACTGCTGCTGCTGCTGCTGCTGCTGAGGAACGGGAGGAGGAGGAGGAGGAGGAGGAGGAGGAGGAGGAGGAGGAGGAGGAGGAGGAGGAGGAGGGTGGGGGTGGGATGTCACTAAAGTGAAAGAAGCAGTTCTCTCTCATTTTAGAGAAGTACTGGTACATGAATAAATATACTGGAAACCATTAATAAAACAGAAAATGATTGTATTAAATTTGCAGTGATTTTTGTTATTATAAATATTTTTACATATTTTACGTCTTTGTTCATTTTCAAATGTATTATACTAAATACAATTAGTTTTATTTTTGAATTAAAAAATAAGATTTTTTCTTTTTTACAATACATTTATTTATATTTGGTATTTTACTCATCGTACATACATAACAGGGTTGAACATGGTTAAATGTTTATAAATACATGAATGTACATGAATAAATAAATCTGATTAGACTTTAAAATGTACAAACCCCGTTTCCATATGAGTTGGGAAATGGTGTTAGATGTAAATATAAACGGAATACAATGATTTGCAAATCCTTTTCAAGCCATATTCAGTTGAATATGCTACAAAGACAACATATTTCATGTTCAAACTCATAAACTTTATTTTATTTTTGCAAATAATCATTAACTTAGAATTTCATGGCTGCAACACGTGCCAAAGTAGTTGGGAAAGGGCATGTTCACCACTGTGTTACATGGCCTTTCCTTTTAACAACACTCAGTAAACAATTGGGAACTGAGGAAACTAATTGTTGAAGCTTTGAAAGTGGAATTCTTTCCCATTCTTGTTTTATGTAGAGCTTCAGTCGTTCAACAGTCCGGGGTCTCCGCTGTCCTATTTTAGGCTTCATAATGCGCCACACATTTTCTATGGGAGACAGGTCTGGACTGCATGCGGGCCAGGAAAGTACCCAAACTCTTTTTTTTACGAAGCCACGCTGTTGTATCACGTGCTGAATGTGGCTTGGCATTGTCTTGCTGAAATAAGCAGGGGCGTCCATTGTAACGTTTCT
Source organism: Entelurus aequoreus (assembly GCF_033978785.1). Lineage (NCBI taxonomy): Eukaryota > Metazoa > Chordata > Actinopteri > Syngnathiformes > Syngnathidae > Entelurus > Entelurus aequoreus. Next base: position 1,028,367 of record NC_084746.1, read on the forward strand.
TGGATGGCAGCATATGTTGTTCCAAAAGCTGTATGTACCTTTCAGCATTAATGGTGCCTTCACAGATGTGTAAGTTACCCATGTCTTGGCCACTAATACACCCCCATACCATCACACATGCTGGCTTTTGAACTTTGCGTCGATAACAGTCTGGATGGTTCACTTCCCCTTTGGTCCGGAGGACACGATGTCGAATATTTCCAAAAACAATTTGAAATGTGGACTCGTCAGACCACAGAACACTTTTCCACTTTGCATGAGTCCATCTTAGATGATCTCAGGCCCAGAGAAGCCGGCGGCGTTTCTGGGTGTTGTTGATAAATGGCTTTGGCTTTGCATAGTAGAGCTTTAACTTGCACTTACAGATGTAGCAACCAACTGTATTTAGTGACAGTGGTTTTCTGAAGTGTTCCTGAGCCCATGTGGTGATATCCTTTAGAGATTGGTGTCGGTTTTTGATACAGTGCCGTCTGAGGGATGGAAGGTCACGCTCATTCAATGTTGGTTTCCGGCCATGCTGCTTACGTGCAGTGATTTCTCCAGATTCTCTGAACCTTTTGATGATATTACGGAGCGTAGATGTTGAAATCACTAAATTTCTTGCAATTGCACTTTGAGAAACGTTGTTCTTAAACTTTCTTTCTTTCTTTTAGTTTATTTGGAACATGAACACATTTACATCATAATACATCACACAATTTCATATCATTTCATTTACATCATGCCCGAAAAGGAGTAGGAAGAAGTAAAGCTTATTTAATCCTACCCCTTTCCCACTTCAAAGCATTTACAATTATATAAAATCATTTACTGACCTTTTTATATAATAAAATAACATCTATGAATTAGTATATACAACAGTTTGTAATATGTAATTAATTAATTAATTCAGTCATTATTAACATACTGAGATGAAGAATATTTTCAATAAGGTTGGAAGTTTTTCTCATAACTGTTCAACAATTTGCTCACGCAGTTGTGGACAAAGTGGTGACCCTCGCCCCATCCTTTCTTGTGAAAGACTGAGCATTTCATGGGAAGCTGTTTTTATACCTTGTCTTAATGTTGAAACAAATAACATTTCTATTAAATAGGCTTCACTTTGCATTTTAATTAACGTGGGATTATTTTATGTATTTAGAAATAATAGTACCAACTTCTTTCTTTTTTTTTTTTTCTCCAACATTTGTGGCACTGGCGTGGCGCCCCCTGATGGACGGCGCCCTTAGCATTTGCCTATACGGCCTATGCCACGGGCCGGCCCTGTGTGGGATGTTCCAAATAAGTGTTTGATGAGCGTTCCTCAACTTTATCAGTATTTATTGCCACCTTTCCCAACTTCTTTGTCACGTGTTGCTGCCATCAAATTCCAAAGTTAATGATTATTTGCAACAACAAAAAAAAGTTTATCAGTTTGAACCTCAAATATGTTGTCTTTGTAGCATATTCAATTAAAGTAGTATTTTATTTTTTTTTTGTCATAAAGAAATACAATCATGTGTGCTTCTGGACTGTATCCCTGCAGACTGTATTGATTTATATTGATATATAATGTATATATTGTGTTTTTTATCTTGATTTAATAAAAAATAAAAAAAATAAAAAATATATTTTTTTGACCGTGATTGCAGTACCAAATCTGGCCACATTACTACATATGGCACCTTTAATATAAACATTAAACTGTTATGGACTACCATAATTTATATTTGTGATTTATTCTAATGTTTCTTAAAATCAGAAAGTTGCCACTTGAACTGATTATTTTTCATGCCATATCTGTTCTGTGCTTTTTTCCCCTGCAAAATGAAACAACTGATTGAACATTCTCCAAGTCTGGTGGTTTCATTCTTTTCTGCGGTTGTATATAAAATACACATGTATTAAAATACACACATATAACGGACTTCTTAACAAGTAGTCTAAAACACATGAGAAGGTTTCTGGGGACTACATGTGAACTATAAAGTCGGATTACTTCTGGCTGTAAAGAAAACCTGTAAAATGATGCGATTAATCACGATTAATGATGAGTTAACTACTGGCAAAATGTGATTAATCACAATGAACCGTTTGAATGATTTGAGTATTTGAATGCTTTGACAGCTCTAAAAGGAAACCATTGATAAAATTGTCTTCAGTCGGCTGCTGCTGACATTTGCCAGACGCCCACAAGCACCGAGCAGCAGGTTTGCTTCCCTGCTGGGTGTAATTCTCCAGGCGCTGAGTGGGTGTCACGTGACTCACCTTTCGCTGCCTTCAACGCCAGCCTCCCTGCGCGTCTTCCTGCTCAGCAACACGTCTGAATGCGTGGAGTTGCCGTCTAATGGCGGCCCGGTTGTGGAGTTCACGGACAGCGACACCATCCCTCAACTTCATTTACAGGACCAAGGACAGCTCCCGCCATCAGTGTGTGAATGGGTGTGTGAATGGGTGAATGTGGAAATAGTGTCAAAGCGCTTTGAGTACCTTGAAGGTAGAAAAGCGCTATACAAGTATAACCCATTTATTTATGTATCATTTACAGGACCAAGGACAGCGACACCACCCCTCAACTTCACTTACAGGACCAAGGACAGCGACACCACCCCTCAACTTCACTTACAGGACCAAGGACAGCGACACCACCCCTCAACTTCGCTTACAGGACCACGGACAGCGACACCACCCCTCAACTTCCCTTACAGGGGCGGCGTGGCGAAGTTGGTAGAGTGGCCGTGCCAGCAATCGGAGGGTTGCTGGTTCACTGGGGTTCAATCCCCACCTTCTACCATCCAAGTCACGTCCGTTGTGTCCTTGGGCAAGACACTTCACCCTTGCTCCTGATGGCTGCTGGTTAGCGCCTTGCATGGCAGCTCCCGCCATCAGTGTGTGAATGTGTGTGTGAATGGGTGAATGTGGAAATACTGTCAAAGCGCTTTGAGTACCTTGAAGGTAGAAAAGCGCTATACAAGTACAACCCATTTATTTATTTATCATTTACAGGACCAAGGACAGCGACACCATCCCTCAACTTCACTTACAGGACCAAGGACAGCGACACCACCCCTCAACTTCACTTACAGCACCAAGGACAGCGACACCACCCCTCAACTTCACTTACAGGACCAAGGACAGCGACACCACCCCTCAACTTCACTTACAGGACCAAGGACAGCGACACCACCCCTCAACTTCACTTACAGGACCAAGGACAGCGACACCACCCCTCAACTTCGCTTACAGGACCACGGACAGCGACACCACCCCTCAACTTCCCTTACAGGGGCGGCGTGGCGAAGTTGGTAGAGTGGCCGTGCCAGCAATCGGAGGGTTGCTGGTTCACTGGGGTTCAATCCCCACCTTCTACCATCCAAGTCACGTCCGTTGTGTCCTTGGGCAAGACACTTCACCCTTGCTCCTGATGGCTGCTGGTTAGCGCCTTGCATGGCAGCTCCCGCCATCAGTGTGTGAATGTGTGTGTGAATGGGTGAATGTGGAAATACTGTCAAAGCGCTTTGAGTACCTTGAAGGTAGAAAAGCGCTATACAAGTACAACCCATTTATTTATTTATCATTTACAGGACCAAGGACAGCGACACCATCCCTCAACTTCACTTACAGGACCAAGGACAGCGACACCACCCCTCAACTTCACTTACAGGACCAAGGACAGCGACACCACCCCTCAACTTCACTTACAGGACCAAGGACAGTGATACCACCCCTCAACTTCACTTACAGCACCAAGGACAGCGACACCACCCCTCAACTTCACTTACAGGACCAAGGACAGCGACACCACCCCTCAACTTCACTTACAGGACCAAGGACAGCGACACCACCCCTCAACTTCACTTACAGGATCAAGGACAGCGACACCACCCCTCAACTTCACTTACAGGACCAAGGACAGCGACACCACCCCTCAACTTCACTTACAGGACCAAGGACAGTGATACCACCCCTCAACTTCACTTACAGGACCAAGGACAGCGACACCACCCCTCAACTTCACTTACAGGACCAAGGAGAGCGACACCACCCCTCAACTTCCCTTACAGGGGCGGCGTGGCGAAGTTGGTAGAGTGGCCGTGCCAGCAATCGGAGGGTTGCTGGTTACTGGGGTTCAATCCCCACCTTCTACCATCCAAGTCACGTCCGTTGTGTCCTTGGGCAAGACACTTCACCCTTGCCCCTGATGGCTGCTGGTTAGCGCCTTGCATGGCAGCTCCCGCCATCAGTGTGTGAATGTGTGTGTGAATGGGTGAATGTGGAAATAGTGTCAAAGCGCTTTGAGTACCTTGAAGGTAGAAAAGCGCTATACAAGTATAACCCATTTATTTATGTATCATTTACAGGACCAAGGACAGCAACACCACCCCTCAACTTCACTTACAGGACCAAGGACAGCGACACCACCCCTCAACTTCACTTACAGGACCACGGACAGCGACACCACCCCTCAACTTCACTTCCCATGTTGTAAAATAGCCATGCAATATTACAAGAAGTTATTCAGAGAGTTACAGAAAAATGTCAGCTTTGTGTTATTTTGGGGGACAGCGTGGCACTGTGGGTAGAGAGGCCATGCCAGCAACGTAAGGGTTCCAGGTTCAACCCCCGCCTCTGCCATCCAAGTTGCTGCCGCTGTGTCCTTGGGCAAGGCACGTCACCCTCTCTCCCAGTGCTGCTCACAATGGTGTATGAATTTACACAAATCTTTAGTGGTGGTTGGAGGCGACGTAGGCGCAAACTGGCACCACGCTTCCGACAGTCTACACCAGGGCAGCTGTGGCTACACATGTAGCTTAGCACCACCACTCAATTCATCTATTATCATTATTCATTTTCATCAAAATTTTAGTAATATTAACAAATCATAATTGTTCTTCTTTTCCTGTATTTGTATGAATGTTGTTACACTTGGCGGTGATGATGCAGATGCAGAGACTGAAGACAAAGTGCACGAAACAGTCAATTGAATAGGTGCAACGCAGGTAGCACCAGCGTAGTCGAAGCAGAAGTGGACGACAGGTGAGTGGACGACAGGTGAGTGGACGACAGGTGAGTAAACAGACTTAAGTAAGATACTTCCTTATTTTAAGCATATATAAAACAAAACAAAAGAAAAAATTTACCGACCAAGCTGGCTTAAAGGCCTACTGAAATTTTTTTTTTAAATTTAAACGGGGATAGCAGATCTATTCTATGTGTCATACTTGATCATTTCGCGATATTGCCATATTTTTGCTGAAAGGATTTAGTAGAGAAAATTGACGATAAAGTTTGCAACTTTTGGTCGCTGATAAAAAAAAGCCTTGCCTGTAGCGGAAGTAGCGTGACGTCACAGGAGCTAGTATTCCTCACAATTCCCCGTTGTTTACAATGGAGCGAGAGAGATTCGGACTGAGAAAGTGACGATTACCCCATTAATTTGAGCGAGGATGAAAGATTCGTAGATGAGGAACGTTACAGTGAAGGACTTGAGAGGCAGTGATGGACGTATCTTTTTTCGCTCTGACCGTAACTTAGGTACAAGCTGGCTCATTGGATTCCACACTCTCTCCTTTTTCTATTGTGGATCACAGATTTGTATTTTAAACCACCTGGGATACTATATCCTCTTGAAAATGAGAGTCGAGCACGCGAAATGGACATTTAAAGTGACTTTTATCTCCAAGACAATACATCTGTGACACACTTAGCTACTGAGCTAACGTGTTAGCATCATTCTCAAATGAAGATAGAAACAAAATAAATAAACCCCTGACTGGAAGGATAGACAGAAGATCAACAATACTATTAAACCATGTACATGTAACTACACGGTTAAAAATTCTCAGCCTGGTAAGGCTTAAAAATGCTGTTGCTAACGACGCTAAGGCTAATTTAGCAACTTAGCAGCCGGACCTCACAGAACTATGATAAAACATTAGCGCTCCACCTACGCCAGCCAGCCCTCATCTTCCCATCAACAGCCGTGCTCACCTGCGTTCCAGCGATCGATGGCGCGATGAAGGACTTCATCCGTGGGTTTGGCGGCAAGCATCAGCTAGGCGTAGTAAGTAGTCCTTGTTGTGTTGCTGTAAGTATTGTACTTAGCCGCTCGATCCCACCTACAACGTTCTTCTTTGCAGCCTCCATTGTTCATTAAACAAATTGCAAAAGATTCACCAACACAGATGTCCAGAATACTGTGGAATTTTGTCAAAGAAAACAAGAGGTTTCTGTATCGGGTCAGATGGGGTCCAACCACTTCCGTTGCTTTTGTGACGTCACGCGCATAAATCATATCCAAAGGAGTTTTTCAACCGGAAGTGTGGCGGGAAATGTAAAATGTCACTTTATAAGTTAACCCGGCCGTATTGGCATGTGTTGCAATGTTAAGATTTCATCATTGATATATAAACTATCAGACTGCGTGGTCGCTAGTAGTGGCTTTCAGTAGGCTTTTAAGAAGTTTTCTGATTGGCAAAACGGGGACAGGTGTGTGTACTGGTTGTCAATCAAAGACAGGTGAGGAAGCCAGCGATTAGCCCAGAGGAGAAGTGGCGGTAAAGCGATGCAAACAGGAAGTGGAAACATAAATAAGAGTGCTGGGTTTAGCAAAACTAATGTGACACTAGTGTTGTCCCGATACCAATATTTTGGTACCGGTGCCAAAATTATTTAGATGCTTTTCAGTACTTTTCGATACTTTTCTAAATAAAGGGGACCACAAAAAATGTACATTTTGTCTTTATTGGAACAAAACATGTTAGTGTACATGAAACATATGTTTATTATTGTCATTTAGTCCTTAAATAAAATAGTGACAACTGGTCTTTTAGTAGTAAGTAAACAAACAAAGACTCCTAATTAGGGATGTCCGATAATGGCTTTTTGCCGATATCCGATATGCCGATATTGTCCAACTCTTTAATTACCGATACCGATATCAACCGATACCGATATCAACCGATATATACAGTCATGCAATTAACACATTATTATGCCTAATTTGGACAACCAGGTATGGTGAAGATAAGGTACTTTGAAAAAAAATGAATCAAATAAAATAAGATAAATAAATTAAAAACATTTTCTTGAATAAAAAAGAAAGTACAACAATATAAAAACAGTTACATAGAAACTAGTAATTAATGAAAATTTGTAAAATTAACTGTTAAAGGTTAGTACTATTAGTGGAGCAGCAGCACGCACAATCATGTGTGCTTACGGACTGTATCCCTTGCAGACTGTATTGATATATATTGATATATAATGTAGGAAGCAGAATATTAATAACAGAAAGAAACAACCCTTTTGTGTGAATGAGTGTAAATGGGGGAGGGAGGTTTTTTGGGTTGGTGCCCTAATTGTAAGTGTATCTTGTGTTTTTTATGTGGATTTAATAAAAAAAATAAAAATAAAAATAAAAATAAAAATAAAAAAACGATACTGATAATAAAAAAAACCGATACCGATCATTTCCAATATTACATTTTAACGCATTTATCGGTCGATAATATCAGCAGACCGATATTAACGGACATCTCTACTCCTAATTAGTCTGCTGACGTATGCAGTAACATATTGTGTCATTTATACACCTATTATTTTGTACACATTATGAGGGACAAACTGTAAAAAAAATATTAATCTACTTGTTCATTTACTGTAAATATCTGCTTATTTTCTCTTTTAACATGTTCTATCTACACTTCTGTTCAAATGTAATAATCACTTATTCTTCTCTTCTTTGATACTTGACATTAGTTTTGGATGATACCACACATTTAGGTATGGATGCGATACCAAGTAGTTACAGGATCATACATTGGTCATATTCAAAGTCCTCATGTGTCCAGGGACGTATTTACTGACTTTATAAACATAATATATACTTTAAAAAAATTGAAAGACGATTTTGTGATGATACTTTTCAGAGAGTCAGTATCGTACTGAATATGATTAATTAGTAACGATGGAGTAGAATGTAAAGATGATGAGTTTACAGAAGGACAGTCGAGACAATGACCTAATTGAAATGTCTGGTGGAGTCAAAGGTCAGAGAAGCACTTGTCTGACAAAGTAAACGTGCACACACACACACACACACACACACACACACACACACACACACACACACACACACACACACACACACACACACGCACACACACACGCACACACGGTGTGTTCGTGAAGGGACTTGAAAGTAGGTTGACATACAATAATATGTTAGTTTGTACAATGAAATATCTCCCCAGCAAGATGATGAAATGTTGTCCACTCTCACGCTCCAGAAGGCAGCAGTCCCACTCCCTGCTGGGTGCAAATTGCACAGCGTGTTTGTCGACTGTGACTGACTTTCTTTTTTCCACCTGGAACTTGGCAGACACTTCCTGTTCAAGTTCCCCTTACAAAGCAAAAACAAAAACAAACAACAAACAGGTTGTGGCTCCCTGGGTGGCTGGGGGCCACACTTTGTACACACTGGGAGACAAATATATTCCACGTACACTTGCACATAGAGACTGTTGAACAACTTCAGATGGACATCAAGCAAGAATGGGAAAGAATTCCACTTCAAAAATGTGTCTCCTCACTTCCCAAACCTTTACTGCAGGGGTCAGCAACCTTTTTGAAAGCAAGAGCTACTTCTTGGGTAGTGATTAATGCGAAGGGCTACCAGTTTGATACACACTTAAATGAATTGCCAGAAATAGCCAATTTGCTCAATTTACCTTTAACTCTATGTTATTATTAATAATTAATGATATTTACACTTAATTGAACGGTTTAAAAGAGGAGAAAACACGAAAAAAATGACAATTACATTTTGAAACATAGTTTATCTTCAATTTCGACACTTTAAAATTCAAAATTCAACCGGAAAAAAGAGAAAAACTAGCTAATTCGAATATTTTTGAAAAAATTAAAAAAATAATTTATGGAACATCATTAGTAATTTTTCCTGATTAAGATTAATTTTAGAATTTTGATGACATGTTTTAAATAGGTTAAAATCCAATCTGCACTTTGTTAGAATATATAACAAATTGGACCAAGCTATATTTCTAACAAAGACAAATAATTATTTCTTCTAGATTTTCCAGAACAAAAATTTTAAAAGAAATTCAAAAGACTTTGAAATAAGATTCAAGTTTGATTCTACAGATTTTCTAGATTTGCCGGAATAATTTTTTTGAATTTTAATCATAATAAGTTTGAAGAAATATTTCACAAATATTCTTTGTCGTAAAAAAAACAGAAGCTAAAAAGAAGAATTAAATTAAAATGTATTTATTATTCTTTACAATAAAAAAAATAAATTTACTTGAACATTGATTTAAAATGTCAGGAAAGAAGAGGAAGGAATTTAAAAGGTAAAAAGGTATATGTGTTTAAAAATCCTAAAACCATTTTTAAGGTTGTATTTTTTCTCTAAAATTGTCTTTCTGAAAGTTATAAGAAGCAAAGAAAACAAATGTATGAATTTATTTAAACAAGTGAAGACCAAGTCTTTAAAATATTTTCTTGGATTTTCAAATTCTATTTGAGTTTTGTCTCTCTTAGAATTAAAAATGTCGGGCAAAGCGAGACCAGCTTGCTAGTAAATAAATACAATTTAAAAAATAGAGGCAGCTCACTGGTAAGTGCTGCTATTTGAGCTATTTTTAGAACAGGCCAGCGGGCTACTCATCTGGTCCTTACGGGCTACCTGGTGCCCGCGGGCACCGCGTTGGTGACCCCTGCTTTACTGAGTGTTGTTAAAGGCCTACTGAAAGCCACTACTAGCGACCACGCAGTCTGATAGTTTATATATCAATGATGAAATCTTAACATTGCAACACATGCCAATACGGCCGGGTTGACTTATAAAGTGACATTTTAAATTTCCTGCCACACTTCCGCTTGAAAACATCTAGATATGATGACGTATGCGCGTGACGTCGACAATTGATACGGAAGTATTGGTACCCCATTGAGGCCAATACAAAAAAGCTCTGTTTTCATCTCAAAATTCCACAGTATTCTGGACATCTGTGTTGGGGAATCTTTTGCAATTTGTTTAATAAACAATGGAGACTGCAAAGAAGAAAGTTGTAGGTGGGATCGGTGTATTAGCGGCTGGCTGCAGCAACACAACCAGGAGGACTTTGAGATGGATAGCAGACACGCGAGCCGACGCTAGCCGCCGACCGCACGGATGATCGGGTGAAGTCCTTCGTCCTTTCGTCGATCGCTGGAACGCAGGTGAGCACGGGTGTTGATGAGCAGATGAAGGCTGGCTGGCGTAGGTGCAGAGCTAATGTTTCTAGCATAGCTATGTGAGGTCTCGTTGCTAAGTTAGCTTCAATGGCGTCGTTAGTCATTATTAAGTACTTATTAATGCCTTATTTGGCATGGCCTTATTATAACCCTAACCCTCTAACCCTGGCCCTAACCCTCTAACCCTAACCAAATAACTCTAAATGAAGTCTTTGTTACTTAGAATATGTTCACCATACTAAAGTGTTACCAAAAACATATAACTTTGTCTTGAATTTGAAAAAAACAACATTTTATTTTTCACTAAAGAAGGGTTGGGTGAATGCGCATAAGAAACTGGCGGGGTTCGGTACCTCCAACAAGGTTAAGAACCACTGCTCTAACATCAAATCTGCTTAGTGAGAAGAAGTATCTTATCAGACAGAAAATAAGCAAATATCAGCCTTATTTGACATATTTCATCTTACTTAGATTTCACTTTTTGCAGTGCAGGAGAATTCCTGGCTGTGATGTATGCTAACATGCTAATGATGGTACGTATTTTCGAGGTAAATGCGAAGCTTTTCAGATGATGCCTCGCAGTGTGCGATTATGAGGGACTTAGTGACGTCACGATGCTGTGACTCACTCTTTTCACAAACCTACAGACTGGCTTTAATAGCAGGCTGCTACTTTGTGTGCTGATGTGATGGTGGCTTGTCACAGAAACAGAAACCTTCTGTGGCGGATGACACGACACAAGTCCTCAGTGCACGTCCCTTTAGGCCAGAGAGGGAGAAGATGGAGGACGGAAGCCAAAAGCAGAGAAGTTGTCACGTTGTGTAAATGCTAAATAAAAAGAGAATACAACAAATCCTGTTCAACTTATATTCAATTGAGTAGACTGCAAAGACAAGATATTTCATGTTCAAACCGAGAAACCTAATTTTTTTTGCAAATAATCATGAAGTTAGAATGTAATGGCAGCGACACATTGCAAAAAAGGCATTTTTACCAGTGTGTTACATGGCCTTTCCTTTTAACACTCAGTAAAGGTTTGGGAAGTGAGGAGACACATTTTTGAAGTGGAATTCTTTCCCATTCTTGCTTGATGTACAGCTTAAGTTGTTCAACAGTCTCCCTTCTCAGATTTTAGACGCCACACATTTTCAATGTCTGGACTACAGGCAGGCCAGTCTAGTACCCACACTCTTTTACTATGAATGATGGCATCGTTTTGCTGAAATAAGCAGGGGCGTCCATGGTAACGTTGCTTGGATGGCAACATCTGTTGCTCCAAAAGCTGTATGTACCTTTCAGCATTAATGGTGCCTTCACAGATGTGTAAGTTACCCATGTCTTGGCCACTAATACACCCCCATACCATCACACATGCTGCCTTTTACACTTTGCACCCTAGAACAATCCGGATGGTTCTTTTCCTCTTTGGTCCGGAGGACACGACGTCCACAGTTTCCAAAAACAATTTGAAATGTGGACTCTGTCAAGGTTTTCCCTGACAGTTTGGTCAAGTTTTAGTTTTCCTCTGCGTTTGTCTTAGTTTCCTGTCTTTAGTTCCTGTCAGCACTCTTATTTTGGTTATTTCCTGATTATCTCCCTGAGTGTTTTGTCCCCTCAGCTGTGGCTGATTGGCACCTGGCCACACCTGGTGCCAGTCAGCCAGCTGCTATTTAAACCTGTCCTGCCCTCCAGTCACGGCTGGATCATTGTCATTGTAGTGTCTACCTGAATGTCACTTCTACCTATTTGTCGTTGTAGCTCCGTCTACTTTTGTCCACTCCGCTTTAGTCCTAGTTCCTTCGCGTCACAGTAAGTGTTTTTGTTTATTGTCCACAGTTAGCCTTTGTGCTATTTTAGTTTATAGCCTAGTTTGTTCTCCGCCTTGTGCGCGCCTTTTGTTTGTTCCCTTTTGTTTGTTTTTTTGCTATAGAGCTGAATTAAATCATGTTTCCCTGTTCAACGCCTGCCATCATCTCTGCATCTTGGGGTTCGTCACCAACAAACTTTGACAGACTCGTCAGACCACAGAACACTTTTCCACTTTGTATCAGTCCATCTTAGATGAGCTCAGGCCCAGCGAAGCCGACGGCGTTTCTGGGTGTTGTTGATAAACGGTTTTCGCCTTGCATAGGAGAGTTTTAACTTGCATTTACAGATGTAGCGACCAACTGTAGTTACTGACAGTGGGTTTCCGAAGTGTTCCTGAGCCCATGTGGTGATATCCTTTACACACTGATGTTGATGCAGTACAGCCTGAGGGATGGAAGGTCACGGGCTTAGCTGCTTACCTGCAGTGATTTCTCCACATTCTCTGAACCCTTTGATGATATTACGGAGCGTAGATGGTGAAATCCCTAAATTCCTTGCAATAGCTGCTTGAGAAAGGTTGTTCTTAAACTGTTCAACAATTTGCTCAGGCATTTGTTGACAAAGTGGTGACCCTCGCCCCATCCTTGTTTGTGAATGACTGAGCATTTCATGGAATCTACTTTTATACCCAATCATGGCACCCACCTGTTCCCAATTAGCCTGTTCACCTGTGGGATGTTCCAAATAAGTGTTTGATGAGCATTCCTCAACTTTATCAGTATTTATTGCCACCTTTCCCAACTTCTTTGTCACGTGTTGCTGCCATCAAATTATAAAGTTAATTATTATTTGCACAAAAAAATAATGTTTATGAGTTTGAACATGAAATATGTTGTCTTTGTAGCATATTCAACTGAATATGGCTTGAAAAGGATTTGCAAATCATTGTATTCCGTTTATATTTACATCTCACACAATTTCCCAACTCATATGGAAACGGGGTTTGTAAATAAACATTGATTGATGATTGATTTTTCTACCATTCACAATTGTCTATACCATTTTAATTGATTGATTTTCACTGGGTTTATGTTATGGTGTGAATAAAATCCAATATGGTGATTGAGTATTTGAGGTTTGTTTCAAAACTGATGTTTCAACACACGCACCAGCAGGTACTCATTCACGGCACCATGCTGGGAGTGAATTACATTTATATAGCACTTTTTCTCTAGTGACTCAAAACGCTTCACATGGTGAAAGCCATTAGCTACATTCAAAGCAGCGTGGCTGGCACTGGGAGCAGGTGGGTAAAGTGCCTTGCTCAAGGACACAACGGCAGTGACAAGGGTTTGCAAAAGCAGGAATCAAACCCGGAACCATCAGGTTGCTGGCACGGCCGCACCCCCCCCAAGTCGTGTCGTCCCCCGCCTCGGTATGGAGAAGGTGTACCTAATATTGTGGCTGGCCGTGTTCTTTGAATGTCAATTCCTCCGTCATGAACAAAATAGCGCCTGCAGTGCGTTGGTGAGAATCAAAGTGGTAGCGGCGCCGCTTCACCCCAGCCTCTCAATCATAAGACTATCGCCACATCGCCATGGCAACGTGGAGGCCTAGCATTGTGTGTCTGAGTGTGCAAGGAAAGGCAAGAAGTACAGGCGGTTGGCGTTGGATGACTCAAAGAAAGTCTATTTCCTCTCGATCCAATCATACATTTTCTACCGCTTGTCCCTTTTGGGGTTGCGGGGGGTGCTGGAGCCTATCTCAGCTGCATTCGGGTGGAAGGCGGGGTACACCCTGGACAAGTTGCCACCTCATCACAGGGCCAACACAGATAGACAACATTCACACACTAGGGACCATTTAGTGTTGCCAATCAACCTATCAACCAGGTGCATGTCTTTGGAGGTGGGAGGGGCCTATCAACCAGGTGCATGTCTTTGGAGGTGGGAGGGGCCTATCAACCAGGTGCATGTCTTTGGAGGTGGGAGGGGCCTATGAACCAGGTGCATGTCTTTGGAGGTGGGAGGGGCCTATCAACCAGGTGCATGTCTTTGGAGGTGGGAGGGGCCTATCAACCAGGTGCATGTCTTTGGAGGTGGGAGGGGCCTATCAACCAGGTGCATGTCTTTGGAGGTGGGAGGGGCCTATCAACCAGGTGCATGTCTTTGGAGGTGGGAGGGGCCTATCAACCAGGTGCATGTCTTTGGAGGTGGGAGGGGCCTATCAACCAGGTGCATGTCTTTGGAGGTGGGAGGGGCCTATCAACCAGGTGCATGTCTTTGGAGGTGGGAGGGGCCTATCAACCAGGTGCATGTCTTTGGAGGTGGGAGGGGCCTATCAACCAGGTGCATGTCTTTGGAGGTGGGAGGGGCCTATCAACCAGGTGCATGTCTTTGGAGGTGGGAGTGGCCTATCAACCAGGTGCATGTCTTTGGAGGTGGGAGGGGCCTATCCCCCGGTGCATGTCTTTGGAGGTGGGAGGGGCCTATCAACCAGGTGCATGTCTTTGGAGGTGGGAGGGGCCTATCAACCAGGTGCATGTCTTTGGAGGTGGGAGGAAGCCGACATACCTATTCAACGTCTAATTGACTCATTAATTATTAGCTGCACAAAACATTTTCTCATTTTCGATTTGTCATGTTTTGGTATGTTTTATCCTCCTTAACTTTTAGTAAAAGCCTAACTAAGTCAACTTAACGTTAATATGCTGCACTTTTTTTTTGATTAAAGAAGAAAATAAAAACGCATACATAAGTTTAAGTCCTGAACCTCTTCAATGCTGCCAGCAGCAGAGGTCACGTTGTGATGGTGTAGTGTTGTGATGGTGTAGTGTTGTGATGGTGTAGTGTTGTGATAGTGTAGTGTTGTGATGGTGTAGTGTTGTGATGGTGTAGTGTCGTGTTGTGATGGTGTAGTGTTGTGATGGTGTAGTGTTGTGATGGTGTAGTGTTGTGATGGTGTAGTGTTGTGATGGTGTAGTGTTGTGTTGTGAAAGTGTAGTGTTGTGATGGTGTAGTGTTGTGATGGTGTAGTGTTGTGATGGTGTAGTGCCGTGATGGTGTAGTGTTGTGATGGTGTAGTGTTGTGATGGTGTAGTGTTGTGATGGTGTAGTGTCGTGATGGTGTAGTGTTGTGATGGTGTAGTGTTGTGATGGTGTAGTGTTGTGATGGTGTAGTGTTGTGTTGTGATGGTGTAGTGTTGTGATAGTGTAGTGTTGTGATGGTGTAGTGTTGTGATGGTGTAGTGTTGTGTTGTGATGGTGTAGTGTTGTGTTGTGAAAGTGTAGTGTTGTGATGGTGTAGTGTTGTGGTGGTGTAGTGTTGTGATGGTGTAGTGTTGTGATGGTGTAGTGTTGTGTTGTGATGGTCTAGTGTTGTGATGGTGTAGTGTTGTGATGGTGTAGTGTTGTGAAAGTGTAGTGTCGTGATGGTGTAGTGTTGTGAAGGTGTAGTGTCGTGATGGTGTAGTGTTGTGAAGGTGTAGTGTTGTGATGGTGTAGTGTTGTGATGGTGTAGTGTCGTGATGGTGTAGTGTCGTGATGGTGTAGTGTTGTGATGGTGTAGTGTCGGGATGGTGTAGTGTCGTGATGGTGTAGTGTTGTGATGGTGTAGTGTCGGGATGGTGTAGTGTCGTGATGGTGTAGTGTTGGGATGGTGTAGTGTCGTGATGGTGTAGTGTTGGGATGGTGTAGTGTTGTGATGGTGTAGTGTCGGGATGGTGTAGTGTCGTGATGGTGTAGTGTCGTGATGGTGTAGTGTCGGGATGGTGTAGTGTCGTGATGGTGTAGTGTTGTGATGGTGTAGTGTTGTGATGGTGTAGTGTTGTGATGGTGTAGTGTTGTGATGGTGTAGTGTTGTCTTAACCATCTGCTTGGCTGGGAAAACTGCTGCTGTCAGCACTTTGTGACCCACACTCTCCTCCTAATGCGCACACACACACACACACACACACACACACACACACACACACACACACACACACACACACACACACACACACACACACACACACACACACACACACACACACACACACACACACACACACACACACACACACACACAGTTTTTCAGTTGTCACCTGAGCTGGTGTGTGTATAGAAGATCAACGTTCATTTTGTCTCACCAGTTTTCATTTTCATATATTTACTTATTTCAGGCAATGACATAAAAAGTACAAAGTTGACAACACATAATAATATAAATGAATATAGTGCAAAAGGTAATGTACAGTATGTAATGCATGATTGTCCAGTTTTGCCTGAAAGGGAGTGGGAAGAAGATCATTTATTTAATCCCACCCTCAGTTCTCCATTCAGAGATTATTCACATGACTTTCACTCTTACTTTGTTTAAGGATTATAATACAGATGTTGTATCATAGTGGCATTACCACAGGTAACTATAATTATTACACTGTAACAATCATTTGTATCAACAATGTAGGAAAAATGAATATACCAACAATGGTAATAGACAACATAGCAATAATGGTAATAGACAACATAGCAATAATGGTAATAGACAACATAGCAATAATGGTAATAGACAACATAGGAATAATGGTAATAGACAACATAGCACTAATGGTAATAGACAACATAGGAATAATGGTAATAGACAACATAGCACTAATGGTAATAGACAACATAGCAATAATGGTAATAGACAACATAGCAATAATGGCAATAGACAACATAGCAATAATGGTAATAGACAACATAGGAATAATGGTAATAGACAACATAGCAATAATGGTAATAGACAACATATCAATAATGGTAATAGACAACATAGCACTAATGGTAATAGACAACATACCAATAATGGTAATAGACAACATAACAATAATGGTAATAGACAACATAGCAATAATGGTAATAGACAACATAGCAACAATGGTAATAGACAACATAGCAACAATGGTAATAGACAACATAGCAACAATGGTAATAGACAACATAGCAATAATGGTAATAGACAACATAGCAACAATGGTAATAGACAACATAGCAACAATGGTAATAGACAACATAGCAATAATGGTAATAGACAACATAGCAACAATGGTAATAGACAACATAGCAATAATGGTAATAGACAACATAACAATAATGGCAATAGACAACATAGCAACAATGGTAATAGACAACATAGCAACAATGGTAATAGACAACATAGCAACAATGGTAATAGACAACATAGCAATAATGGTAATGGACAACATAGCATTATTGGTAATAGACAACATAGCAATAATGGTAATAGACAACATAGCAATAATGGTAATAGACAACATAGCAACAATGGTAATAGAGAACATAGCAATAATGGTAATAGACAACATAGCAATAATGGTAATAGACAACATAGCAACAATGGTAATAGACAACATAGCAATAATGGTAATAGACAACATAGCAACAATGGTAATAGACAACATAGCAATAATGGTAATAGACAACATAGCAATAATGGTAATAGACAACATAGCAACAATGGTAATAGAGAACATAGCAATAATGGTAATAGACAACATAGCAATAATGGTAATAGACAACATAGCAACAATGGTAATAGACAACATAGCAATAATGGTAATAGACAACATAGCAACAATGGTAATAGACAACATAGCAATAATGGTAATAGACAACATAGCAATAATGGTAATAGACAACATAGCAATAATGGTAATAGACAACATAGCAACAATGGTAATAGACAACATAGAAATAATGGTAATAGACAACATAGCAATAATGGTAATAGACAACATATCAAGGCAACCGTCAAAGCGCAAAAGTGGTAACATTTTTGGAGTTGACTCAGTTTTCTGTAAAAATATCTGCCTCAGAAGTCATCCTCACATGTCTCTCAGTGAGCAGCTAAAACTCCTCAAGTGGTTTTTCTTTGGATTTGTTGTGACGCATCACCTATGACCCTAAGCAGAAGTGCAACTTATAGGAGAAAGTCACAGCTGCTAAGTACAAAATACCATAAAACAGCAATAGTTGACAGCATTGCAGTTTGACAGAATGGGTTGTGTTTTTTATTAATGAAAATAAAATCAATGAATATCAAATTAGAATTTAGATGGACTTTATAGGGCAGCGGGGTACTGTTTGTCTATGCAATGTACTGTAAAACATAACGACCCACAGTTTATTTCCGCATGTGCGATTATCTCTGATTAAATGTTCTGCTATCTCTTCATTTACTTGTGTCTAATAAAATGAAACATATCAAAAAAGTCCCTCGCTGGCCTTCTAACATTCTCAGTGCAGAAGACATTTAAATGTAATGGATTGCAATTAACTGACACAGTCAGTTTGCTGTCATCCAGAGCAGAGCGGGAGATGATATCATGTTGGAAAATCTCAATCAAGTCTGCACAATCCCAGTTGAAACAAACAAAAACAGCTGCTCCACTTTGAAAATATTTATATATATTTTTCAAAGTTGATCATTATTTATTATTTGAGAATGTGGTGTTATAATGTGTGATAGTGTAGTGGATTGTCCGAAGCTTAAACAGCAACAAAAGTGAGTTTAGTACAAAAAGTTCATTTACCCATAGTCAAAAGTGCAAAGTCGGATTGAGCTGCCCACGCAGACAAACAAACGTCCTCCGGAGGACACAAAAATCAAGCAATCTTCCTCCGCCCTTGTCACTCGGCCATTTTATTTGTTTCCTCATGCCCCAAGGTCCCGTTGTTTTCGACATGTTTGTTTTGCAACATCCTTGAATCCCTTAGTCATGTTTAGACAATCAAAACATTTTGTAGAACGGTCAGAGCGACTCCATATTCAACTTTGTCCTACATCTGGTCCTTCAATGGTAGAGAATAGAAGAGACATGAAACAAGCAGACATTCTTGATAGACACGAAATATAGCTCAAAGGTCAGAAATTCTACTACAATAGCTTTAAAAAGCATAGAATAACAGATAGCCTAAGGTAATGTAGCATAAAAGGCATGACATGACACAACAACATCAAATATAATAGCGTTGCATGAAACAATTACAGTATTTTACGGACTAATAAGGCGCACTTTAAACCTTTTTTTTTTCTCAAAACTCGATAGTGCGCCTTATAACGGAATTATTCTGGTTTTGCTTACCGACCTCAAAGCTTTTTTATTTGGTACATGGTGTAATGATAAGTGTGATGGATTCAACTAGGGACGATACAGTTGAACATAGTTCCAAAACATGGATTGAACTAGGGACGATACAGTTGAACATAGTTCCAAAACATGGACTGAACTAGGGACGATACAGTTGAACATAGTTCCAAAACATGGATTCAACTAGGGACGATACAGTTGAACATAGTTCCAAAACATGGATTGAACTAGGGACGATACAGTTGAACATAGTTCCAAAACATGGACTGAACTAGGGACGATACAGTTGAACATAGTTCCAAAACATGAATTCAACTAGGGACGATACAGTTGAACATAGTTCCAAAACATGGATTGAACTAGGGACGATACAGTTGAACATAGTTCCAAAACATGGACTGAACTAGGGATGATACAGTTGAACATGGTTCCAAAACATGGATTCAACTAGGGACGATACAGTTGAACATAGTTCCAAAACATGGATTGAACTAGGGACGATACAGTTGAACATAGTTCCAAAACATGGATTGAACTAGGGACGATACAGTTGAACATAGTTCCAAAACACGGACTGAACTAGGGACGATACAGTTGAACATAGTTTCAAAACATGGATTCAACTAGGGACGATACAGTTGAACATAGTTCCAAAACATGGATTCAACTAGGGACGATACAGTTGAACATAGTTCCAAAACATGGATTCAACTAGGGACGATACAGTTGAACATAGTTCCAAAACATGGATTCAACTAGGGACGATACAGTTGGACATACTTCCAAAACATGGATTCAACTAGGGACGATACAGTTGGACATACTTCCAAAATATGGATTCAACTAGGAAGGTTACAGTTGAACATAGTTCCAAAACATGGATTGAACTAGGAAGGTTACAGTTGAACATAGTTCCCAAACATGGATTCAACTAGGAACGATACAGTTGAACATAGTTCCAAAACATGGATTGAACTAGGAAGGTTACAGTTGAACATAGTTCCAAAACATGGATTCAACTAGGGACGATACAGTTGAACATAGTTCCAAAACATGGATTGAACTAGGGACGATACAGTTGAACATAGTTCCAAAACATGGATTGAACTAGGGACAATACAGTTGAACATAGTTCCAAAACATGAATTGAACTAGGGACGATACAGTTGAACATAGTTCCAAAACATGGATTCAACTAGGGACGCTACAGTTGAACATAGTTCCAAAACATGGATTCAACTAGGGACGATACAGTTGAACATAGTTCCAAAACATGGATTCAACTAGGGACGATACAGTTGAACATAGTTCCAAAACATGGATTGAACTAGGGACGATACAGTTGAACATAGTTCCAAAACATGGATTCAACTAGGGACGATACAGTTGAACATAGTTCCAAAACTTGGACTCAACTAGGGACTATACAGTTGAACATAGTTCCAAAACATGGATTCAACTAAGGACGCTACAGTTGAACATAGTTCCAAAACATGGATTCAACTAGGGACTATACAGTTGAACATAGTTCCAAAATATGGATTGAACTAGGGACGATACAGTTGAACATAGTTCCAAAACATGGATTGAACTAGGGACGATACAGTTGAACATAGTTCCAAAACATGAATTGAACTAGGGACGATACAGTTGAACATAGTTCTAAAACATGGATTCAACTAGGGACGCTACAGTTGAGCATAGTTCCAAAACATGGACTGAACTAGGGACGATACAGTTGAACATAGTTCCATAAACAATGAATGCAACTGATGTGCGGTACAGAGAGTACATAGCAAAGTGTCTTTCATCGTACTTCTTTTAGTGCAAAGACAAATAAAAGCATCTCATAATAGCCTGATATAACGTAAAATAGCACACAGCATATCATGACAGAGGCCAGCCAGTGGGTCGCCTCATGGCGGTACGACCCAGGTTCGGGTCCCAGGTGGACCTGAACCAGGCGGCTCTCAGAAGCTTCCAGCATAACATAATACAACATGGCATAGCGTAGCATAACAAATGAGTCGTCACACCAAATCCCAAGCAATGAAAACAGCAGCCAGCCCACCTGCTCTCTCCTCAGACGGGAGCAAACAAGTCAATGTGTGCTTTGGTGATTGCCATGGCCCCGTAAGATCCACCATGGCCCCGTAAGATCCACCATGGCCCCGTGAGATCCACCATGGCCCCGTAGGATCCACCATGCTGCATCCCATCGCTCGAAGCTTCCCTGTTGCAATTAGCGAGGTTAATATCCTGGGCAGCATCTCTAAATGAAACCTGTGACTGCATGATGAGTGATGCACCTGTTTGCTGTAATTAGCCGTGCAGCCAGGGTTAAATCGCTTTCATCTCGCCACTTTGCCTGTAAACGCTCGTGATCGGCAAACACAGAGGGGGAAGGGGCTGGGGAGGTCTGGGAAACTGGGGACGGAAACTCTTGGCTCGATGCTTTTAAGACACTTTGGCTCTTAAAAGTCACCGATAAACTTTGATGGCTGCGGCCAGCATGGACGACAACACGTGTGATGGTAACCATAGAACAGGAAATGCAACATGATGGGATGCAGGAATAGGCGGGAAGGTTGCATCGTGCAAGAGGTGGAAGACTTTGAAGTCTGCAGGGGTTATGAAATAAGCAAACCTGATTGTGTCCCGATGCAACTTTACTACTTGCACTGATAGTGGAGCCATAGGTAATCATCCATCCATCCATCCATTTTCTACCGCTTGTCCCTTTCGGGGTGGGGGGGGGGGTGCTGGAGCCTATCTCAGCTGCTTACGGGCATAAGGCGGGGTACACCCTGGATAAGTCACAGCCTCATCACAGACAACATTCACACACTAGGGACCATTTAGTGTTGCCAATCAACCTATCCCCAGGTGCATGTCTTTAGAGGTGGGAGGGGCCTATCCCCAGGTGCATGTCTTTGGAGGTGGTAGAGGCCTATCCCCAGGTGCATGTCTTTGGAGGTGGGAGGGGCCTAGCCCCAGGTGGGAGGAAGCCGGAGTAGAACCCACGCAATCTCGGGGAGAACATGCAAACTTCCACACAGAAAAATCCCGAGCGCAGGATCGAACCCAGGACCTTCGTATTGTGAGGCAGACGCACTAACCCCTCTTCCACCGTGCGGCCCATAGGTAAAAATAAATACTTTTGTTATTTTGTAGTGTGGAATTTAGGAATGAAATGAATGACCTTGTGGTCACAATAATCTCCCAGAACCCTCCACATTGATATACCGTATTTTCTGGACCATAGGGCGCACCGGATTATAAGGCGCACCGCCGATGAGCGGGTCTATTTTCATACAAAAGGCGCACCGGATTATAAGGCGCATTAGTGAAGTGAATTATATTTATATAGCGCTTTTCTCTAGTGACTCAAAGCGCTCTTACATAGTGAAACCCAATACCTGAGTTACAATTAAACCAGTGTGGGTGGCACTGGGAGCAGGTGGGTAAAGTGTCTTGCCCAAGGACACAACGGCAGAAGTGGGGATCGAACCTGGAACCCTCAAGTTGCTGGCACGGCCACTTTAAAGGGGTTATATTATATATTATTTTCTAAATGTAAAAGACTTCCTTGTGGTCTACATAACATGTAATGGTGCTTCTTTGCTCAAAATGTTGCATAGATGATGTTTTACAGTTCATCTTCAAGCCGCTTTCTGACGGTCTCTTCAGGATGCACCAATACGGCCAGGTTAACTTATAAAGTGACATTTAAAATTTCCCGGGAAATATCCGGCTGAAACGTCGCGGTATGATGACGTATGCGCGTGACGAAGTCAGAGTAACGGAAGTTATGGTACCCCGTAGAATCCTATACAAAAAGCTCTGTTTTCATTTCATAATTCCACAGTATTCTGGACATCTTTTGCAATTTGTTTAATGAACAATGAAGGCTGCAAAGAAGACAGTTGTAGGTGGGATCGGTGTATTAGCAGCGGACTACAGCAACACAACCAGGAGGACTTTGTTGGAGAGCAGACGCGCTAGCCGCCGACCTCACCTTGACTTCCTACGTCTCCGGGCCGCCAAACGCATCGGGTGAAGTCCTTCGTCCTTCTGCCGATCGCTGGAACGCAGGTGAGCACGGGTGTTGATGAGCAGATGAGGGCTGGCTGGCGTAGGTGGAGAGCTAATGTTTTTAGCGTAGCACTGTGCGGTACGGTTGCTAAGTTAGCTTCAATGGCGTCGTTAGCACAGCATTGTTAAGCTTCGCCAGCCTGGAAAGCATTAACCGTGTATTTACATGTCCACCGTTTAATAGTATTGTTGATTTTCTATCTATCCTTCCAGTCAGGGATTTATTTCTTTTGTTTCTATATGCAGTTAAAGCCCGATGCTATCACGTTAGCTCGTAGCTAAAGCATTTCGCCGATGTATTGTTGTGGAGATAAAAGGCACTGAATGTCCATTTCGCGTTCTCGACTCTCATTTTCAAGAGGATATAGTATCCCAGGTGGTTTAAAATACAAATCTGTGATCTACAATAGAAAAAGGAGAGAGTGTGGAATCCAATGAGCCAGCTTGTACCTAAGTTACGGTCAGAGCGAAAAAAGATACACCCTGCACTGCCTCTCAAGTCATTCACTGTAACGTTCCTCATCCACG
Organism: Entelurus aequoreus; assembly: GCF_033978785.1. NCBI lineage: Eukaryota > Metazoa > Chordata > Actinopteri > Syngnathiformes > Syngnathidae > Entelurus > Entelurus aequoreus. The sequence continues at coordinate 1,052,173 of NC_084746.1, forward strand.
AATCTTTCATCCTCGCTCAAATTAATGGGGTAATCATCACTTTCTCGGTCCGAATCTCTCTCGCTCCATTGTAAACAACGGGGAATTGTGAGGAATACTAGCTCCTGTGACGTCACGCTACTTCCGCTACAGGCAAGGCTTTTTATTATCAGCGAGCAAAAGTTGCAAACTTTATCGTCGATTTTCTCTACTAAATTCTTCCAGCAAAAATATGGCAATATCGCGAAATGATCAAGTATGACACATAGAATGGATCTGCTATTCCCGTTTAAATTTTAAAAAATCATTTCAGTAGGCCTTTAAGGGTGTTCAAGCATGTGTGTGTCTCCTCCTCTTCATCCTGGGCACAGAAGAGCTTTAAGGGTGTTCAAGCATGTGTGTGTCTCCTCCTCTTCATCCTGGGCACAGAAGAGCTTTAAGGGTGTTCAAGCATGTGTGTGTCTCCTCCTCTTCATCCTGGGCACAGAAGAGCTTTAAGGGTGTTCAAGCATGTGTGTGTCTCCTCCTCTTCATCCTGGGCACAGAAGAGCTTTAAGGGTGTTCAAGCATGTGTGTGTCTCCTCCTCTTCATCCTGGGCACAGAAGAGCTTTAAGGGTGTTCAAGCATGTGTGTGTCTCCTCCTCTTCATCCTGGGCACAGAAGAGCTTTAAGGGTGTTCAAGCATGTGTGTGTCTCCTCCTCTTCATCCTGGGCACAGAAGAGCTTTAAGGGTGTTCAAACATGTGTGTGTCTCCTCCTCTCCTCGAGCCTTTGAGGGCTACGTAAATACAGGATGTGCTTCTGCTGCAAATATAGCCTTCTGCGCTAATTGCAGTCAATGACACAAGCCGCAGGGGTGGGCGAGCGAAGAGGGTTGCCATGGAAACGCAAGCTGTAAAAAGGAGCCTGCGTTGGAATTCTCGCCGCGGAGCGAGGAGGGGCGGGGTTAAAAGGCTGCGGTGATGACCTCAACACCATCTTGGCGCCAATCAAGCCAAACAGGTGGATCATTTGTATCTTTTTAATAGCTACGGTTCTTCAAGCAGTTCTTATTTTTGAGAGGCTGCGGGAAGATGATGCTGTGGCAGCGTTGCCATGGAAACAGTGGCCATTAAAAGCAGCCTTTTCACTATTTACAGGCTGTCATGAACTGTGACCCCCCCCACCCCCCACCCCGCCTCCCTGCCATTGTGCATACATAGACTCTATGAGAGTATCTATGGCATAGATAAAGTGAGGGGTTTGGGAAAAGAAGTACTACTTGACTGCATGATCAAATATTGCTGTCATGGGGCACCTTTTTTCTTGGATGCTACTATCAACCATCAGCTGTGAGAAATATGTAAAGCAACGCTAATGAAAAATAATTGGCATGGTAAGAAAAGTAAAATGTTGTAGCTTAAAGGCCTACTGAAATGAATTTTTCTTATTTAAACGGGGATAGCAGATCCATTCTATGTGTCATACTTGATCATTTCGCGATATTGCCATATTTTTGCTGAAAGGATTTAGTAGAGAACATCAACGATAAAGTTCGCAACTTTTGGTCTCTGATATAAAAAAGCCTTGCCTGTACCGGAAGTAGCGTGACATCACAGGTTGAAAGGCTCCTCACATTTTCCTATTGTTTACACCAGCAGCGAGAGCGATTCGGACCGAGAAAGCAACGATTACCCCATTAATTTGAGCCAGGATGAAAGATTCGTGGATGAGGAACGTGAGAGTGAAGGACTAGAGTGCAGTGCAGGACGTATCTTTTTTTGCTCTGACCGTAGCTTAGGTACAAGCTGGCTCATTGGATTCCACACTTTCTCCTTTTTCTATTGTGGATGACAGATTTGCATTTTAAACCACCTGGGATACTATATCCTCTTGAAAATGAGAGTCGAGAACGCGAAATGGACATTCACAGTGACTTTTATCTCCACGACAATACATCGGCGAAGCACTTTAGCTACGGAGCTAACGTGATAGCATCGTGCTTAAATGCAGATAGAAACAAAAGAAATAAACCCCTGACTGGAAGGATAGACAGAAGATCAACAATACTATTAAACCATGGACATGTAACTACACGGTTAATGCTTTCCAGCTTGGCGAAGATTAACAATGCTGTTGCTAACGACGCCATTGAAGCTAACTTATCAACGGGACCTCACAGAGCTATGATAAAAACATTAGCCCTCCACCTACGCCAGCCAGCCCTCATCTGCTCATCAACACCCGTGCTCACCTGCGTTCCAGCGATCGACGGTGCGACGAAGGACTTCACCCGATCATAGATGCGGTCGGCGGCTAGCGTCGGATAGTGCGTCTGCTATCCAAGTCAAAGTCCTCCTGGTTGTGTTGCTGTAGTCCGCCGCTAATACACCGATCCCACCTACAACTTTCTTCTTTGCAGTCTTCATTGTTCATTAAAAAAATTGCAAAAGATTCACCAATTTTGAGATGAAAACAGAGCTTTTTGTATTGGATACAAGGGTGTCCGAATACTTCTGTTTCAACGATTGACGTCACGCGCATACGTCATCATACAAAGACGTTTTCAACCGGAAGTTTAGCGGGAAATTTAAAATGTCACTTTATAAGTTAACCCGGCCGTATTGGCATGTGTTGCAATGTTAAGATGTCATCATTGATATATAAACTATCAGACTGCGTGGTCGCTAGTAGTGGCTTTCAGTAGGCCTTTAAGTTCTAAGTTCATGATTATTTGCAAAAAAAATTAGGTTTCTCGGTTTGAACATGAAATATATTGTCTTTGCAGTCTATTCAATTGAATATAAGTTGACATGGATTTGCAAATCATTGTATTCTCTTTTTATTTACCATTTACACAACATGACAACTTCACTGCTTTTGTAATGAACACATGGTTTCATATCATTTGACAAGGTTGTAAACTGGAAGTAAGTTAGATATAATTATCAAATCAAGAGTAAGACTGACCAGACTGACAAGAACTCATTCAGTGTTAATATTTGAGTAGGCCCTGGAACCCACTGTAGTGGAAAAGTTGGGCCCCGAGGTCCAAAATGTTAAGAGCTTATTTTCACTATGGAGCAACAAGTTTTGACTTTTCCCAGATAACCAGCGGAAGTAACAGTTATGGTACATGCCACGCGATGGCTGAGTGGTTAGCATGTTAGCTTCACAGTCAGGAGATCAAGCGTTGGAATCTCCACTTGGAGATAGTGGACTTTGTGTAGGTCATTTGTGGAGACTGACAATATGATGTGAGTGAGACTTTGTATCACTTACCCAATATCAGCTAGGGTAAGCTCCAGCTCACTTGTGACCTTTAGTGAGGACAAGTGCTCTAGAACATAGATGGGTTGATTGCTATATTTCTGTAATGATAAAAACATGCATAGCACACAAACTTGTTTTTATTGCGTTCAGTCTACTATAAATATTTAGTATGTAAACATTTTCAGTGCAACATTGTTGACAAACAATTTACAAGTGATTCCTATGGCCAGTGTAAGTAAAGAACATTACCAAGGACAGGGAAAAAACACCACCTGTGAGTACAAAAAAACATCTTACATTGAGAACAAAGCCCTACAAGACAAACATTTCGATATAGATATATATGTAGTGCGGATACTCACTACAATCTGCCTAGCAAATAATCATTCAGACATTTGAACGGTTCCAAAGTGTTTTGGATGGCAGGCATAGCTGCTTGTTGTACAAGCAAAGTGAAGGTATTTCTAGTGTCCGTCACCATTTAAGGCTAAAGCATAGGAATGCTCAATTAGTGTGTCATTATTTTTATAATGGGTGTAACGGTAAATCATAATCACGGTTCAGTCAGTACACGGGTTCTAAGGTCAAAGTTGGGTTCACTTGACAGTAAGAGAACATAAAACTGATCATGTTTTGTGTAAAGAGGTTTGTTTTGTTTTAAAGTTAAACAAACAAAACTGCAAAATGCAGTTCAATCAAATCAAAATGAAATCATACATTAAGTACAACGATGCCGAGAAACAGTGGGAATTATTCCTCATAGGTTTAGGTGCAGTATTAACAGTTTGAGTTTGTCGCTCTACTCAACAATGGAGGCATCCTGCTCTCTGTACAATTTCACCTTGGGAGGCCAAGTCTTCCAAAACAGGAGACTTTAACGGTGGAAGAAGGTTTTCAATCCCTGGCCTTTCCTTGGCACTGTCGCTAGCCACGATACCCACGCTATACTAGACGTGTGACTATATCACTGTGTTTTCGGTAGTCAAGTTTATGACTACAAGTACCGTTACACTGCAAATTTGTACTATACTTGGTGTGTCGCCACCGTCAATGACAATGCTTAAGAAGAGTCTCATCTTTTTCCTGGAAACTGACCTATTAGCTGCTATCTTGCCCACCTCGGGTTGATCAACAAGCTATCCGTACACTTGGGTAAAACGGAATCCATCCTGTTTGGGTCCCACATCAACCTTAAGAAAGTCAATGACTTCACTATAAAAGTAGGTGATATTGTTATCACCAGGAAAGATGAGGTCACCTACCTAGGTTCCATTCTAGAGGCTAATCTTTCCTGTGATAAAATGGCAACCAAGGTAATCAAAAAGGTTAACCAACGAACGAGATTTCTCGACAGAATCTCCTCTCTGGTCAACAAAATGACCATGAGGATTCTGGCGGGAACTCTCGTTCAACCCTTTTTCCATTACGCATGCACCTCCTGGTACCCTAGCACCTCCAAAACCCTCAAATCTAAACTCCAAACATCCCAGAACAAGCTAGTCAGGTTACTTCTAGACCTCCACCCCAGATCACACCTCACTCCTACCCACTTCTCCAAAGTGGGCTGGCTCAAGGTGGATGACAGAGTTAAACAACTTGCACTGAGCCTAGTCTATAAAATCCGCTACACCTCCCTGATACCGAAGTACATGTCAAACTACTTCCTTAACGTAAATGACCGCCATAACCACAACACCAGGGGGAGCTCCACTAACCACGTTAAACCCAGATTCCGATCTAACAAAGGTCTTAACTCATTCTCTTTCTATGCCACATCAATGTGGAATGCGCTCCCAACAGGTATAAAAGAAAGGGCATCTCTATCCTCCTTCAAAACCGCAATAAAAGTTCACCTCCAGGCAGCTACAACCCTAAACTAACACCCTCCCAGGATTGCTAATAATCAAATGTAAACAATCAAATGCAGATACTTTTTCTTATGCCTTCTGATCTCTCTCTCTCTCTCTCTCTCTCTCTCTCTCTCTCTCTCTCTCTCTCTTGCTGTCCAGATCCTACCCCCCCCCCCTCCACACCCCTGATTGTAAATAATGTAAATAATTCAATGTGATTATCTTGTGTGATGACTGTATTATGATGATAGTATATATGATAGTATATATCTGTATCATGAATCAATTTAAGTGGACCCCGACTTAAACAAGTTCAAAAACTTATTGGGGTGTTACCATTTAGTGGTCAATTGTACGGAATATGTACTTCACTGTGCAACCAACTAATAAAAGTCTCAATCAATCAATCCACCTGCACCCTGCTCAATGAAGTCTTTGGACAAAGACCAAGCGAGAATGTCTAAAGATCATTGTGGGTCTTCCATGTCTGCATTGACACACAATGTGTCTATTTGAACTCGCCACAAAATCGATAAATGCAAAGAGTGATACGGACAATATTCCATCAAGTTAAATGCTGCCATGCTTGCAATCCAAAACAGTCTAGCACTTGTCATAGTAATATATTGGTCATTGTCAACATGTGACTTGTTTGACATATTTGGATTCCTTGGTGTAGATTGTCCCCAATGTTTTCACAATTCATGCACCTCACATTTCTGTATATTCTCATAAGGACTTGTTCTTCAAAAGAGTTTAGCACATATAATTAAAGCACATTTTGATAAACCCTTCTTTGACTTCATAGCGCATTCTTAACGCTAACAAGCATAGAAATGATAAACATACGAACAAGTAGTCTTTACCCAATTTGACCAGAATATAAGGCCTACTTTTTCCCTACAAAAAAGTCTGAAAAAGACGAGCTGTCATTTATGGGTCCCGGAATTTGTACACTTCAAACTAACAGGTGACACGAAACAACTTTTGCCCAAGCGAGTAACAGCTTTTCTTCATGTCACAGAGATGCAAACACCGGCTTGAAAAAGTGCTTCAAAGGTTGTTAGCAAGTTAACAAATAGTCATCATTGTAATTTTAAGATATGAGTGATCAATAAAATGGTGTCTAAGACATTTGTATTTCAATCTACAACTTCTTCTTACTTAGATTGTCTTTGATTGTGGTCCAAAACAGTCTTCAGCTAGAGCAGTGCTTCTAAAATGGTTTTCAATGTAAAACAATTTAACTTGCAAAACAAAAATGATTAAAACAATTAGCGCTGATTATTTATTTTTTTCATCAAAATGAGGAAGTCAGGATTACCGGTAATGAGCACGTTTAGTAGCGCACAGCTTTTTGAAACATGATACTGATAAAGGTTCTCCAGGGTCACACACATCGCCCCACTATTTGAGAATAACTGAACTAGAGGAATCCTAGCAAAGTAGGTCTTATATTGGGGTCAATGTAGGGTTTCCAAAGAGACAGTTAAGCACATGCATTGTGTTACAGCAGCTTTGCAGAAGAACTGCTTCTTCAACTTCAACTTTTCTTGAACGTAATTGCAACATAACAAACTCATTTCCTGCCAGATTTTCCACAGTATAAAAGGCAACCATTGAGAAATATATGTTCACTGTATATATAAAATAAGACATTTTTGAATACAATTAGTAAGAATTTCTCCAACAGTAAAGGCTTTTTTTTTGATGCATCAATGTGATGAAGAGCGTTGATTTGACAGAATATTAAGTCGCTGAATTGTTACATTATCAGATTAATGGAACAATTAATATGATAATACAGAAATATACAGTATATGAACAAATGAATATTATCGATAGAACATAACCAAATTGCATTTACTGTAATGAGAGGTATCAGGACTTCTACTATCTCCATTGTAACAGCAGTAGCAAAGCCACCAGTCAAAACTTGACCTAATATTACAGTCGATCTTCGTTTTTCAAGTACAACTAAATGATCCAACCCCAGTGAATGGCAAAAACCTAGGTGCACTGATAAAAAGACCTAAAAACTAGGCCTGGGCCGATAACAAACTTTACCGGACGATATATTGTCCCGCAAATTATTGCCGATAAACAATATTATTGTCAGCATGATTTGAGATTAAATTAAGCACAAATATAATCATAGTTTATAATAATAATGTAAGTGGCTGCATTATTACGCTATAAACTTTTATTTCTCAATAATATACCTTTCATTGTAATTGGAAGGTCAATACATTTTATTATCCCAAAAAAGTTCACTCAATCTATGTTCACAAAAATTGCACTTCAAAAAATATCTTGAAGTGACATCTTGCCAGACGAAGAAAACAAATACACACAAACAATCGGACATGGCAATTTATCAATGCTGGCAAAGTTATCGAGTTCATTTTCATTTTTTGTTCGATTGTTTTATTATTGGCCCAGGCCAACTAAACATGCCCATCTTTGTACACCTGCAGTTAAAATACATTTAAATGAAGTTGTACAGATCAAGAAACATTTACAGGCATACAGTCTTCAGTATTGAACAGTTTCGCAACACTACGTCTTCTAGAAACATCTTTCTGCTGGAAAATATTGAGTGAATGTTGGAATCATAGCTACAGCACTATTTTCCCCCTGCAGATAGTGCCATCACACCTTCATGAGATTGACAGTAACATACTTGCCAACCTTGAGACCTCCGATTCCGGGAGGTGGGGGGTGGGGTGGGGCGTGGTCGGGGGTGTGGTTGGGGGCGGGGGGCGGGGGGCGTGGCTGGGGAGCGTGGTTAAGAGGGGAGGAGTATATTTACAGCTAGAATTCACCAACTCGAGTATTTCATATATATTTCATATATATACATATATATACATATATATATATATATATATATACATACACATATATATATATATATCTGTATATATATATATATATGTATGAAATACTTGACTTTCAGTGAATTCTACCTATATATATATATATATATATATATATATATATATATTATACATATAAATAGAGATGTCCGATAATATCGGTCTGCCGATATTATCGGCCGATAAATGCGTTAAAATGTAATATCGGAAATTATCGGTATCGTTTTTTTTTATTATCAGTATCGTTTTTTTTGTTGTTGTTTTTTTTTTAAATTAAATCCACATAAAAAACACAAGATACACTTACAATTAGTGCACCAAGCCAAAAAACCTCCCTCCCCCATTTACACTCATTCACACAAAAGGGTTGTTTCTTTCTGTTATTAATATTCTGCTTCCTACATTATATATCAATATATATCAATACAGTCTGCAAGGGATACAGTCCGTAAGCACACATGATTGTGCGTTCTGCTGGTCCACTAATAGTACTAACCTTTAACAGTTAATTTTACAAATTTTCATTAATTACTAGTTTCTATGTAACTGTTTTTATATTGTTTTACTTTCTTCTTTATTCAAGAAAATGTTTTTAATTTATTTATCTTATTTTATTTTATTCATTTTTTTAAAAAGTACCTTATCTTCACCATACCTGGTTGTCCAAATTAGGCATAATAATGTGTTAATTCCACGACTGTATATATCGGTTGATATCGGTATTGGTTGATATCGGTATCGGTAATTAAAGAGTTGGACAATATCGGCATATCGGATATCGGCAAAAAGCCATTATCGGACATCCCTACATATAAATAAAAGAAATACTTGAATTTCAGTGTTCCGGAGGCTATCCAGTAGATGGCAGTATTGTCCTGTTTAAGAGTGTCACAACATTGCTGTTTGCGGCAGACGAACTGCTTTACGGTAGACGAAAACGTGACGTGTGTTGTTGTGTGTTGTTACCGCGCTGGGAGGACGTTAATGAAACTGCCTAACAATAAACCCACATAAGAAACCAAGAACTCGCCCTCCATCATTCTACAGTTATAACGGGATTGGGCAGGCACGCTGTTTATATTGTGGGAAAGCGGACGTGAGAACAGGCTGTCCCCACTCAGGTCCGCATTGAGCTGGAGGGGGCGTGGCCTCCAGCTCCGGCTGAATTCCGGGAGTTTATCGGGGAGAACATTTCTTCCGGGAGGTTATCGGGAGAGGCGCTGAATTCCGGGAGTCTCCCGGTAGAACCGGGACGGTTGGCAAGTATGATAGTAATGACATGGCTATTTATTTTGTTCCTGATGAATAAACAAACATCTCATTATTTGTACTTATTTCTTTTGTGATTAGGTGTAAATGTGCTGAGATTAAGCATTTTTCAATACAAAATACGTTAAATTAAAACAATAAAAATCCTGGAACAACATTGTTGTGTAGTGATGTAGTAAAATTGGTAGTTTTATTTTCGTAGATGATCGATATCATGTTTGTTTGTTCCTAAAGTGCCCTCACCTGAGGTTGCCATACGTCAAGTTGACCGAGCTTCAGTACCTTAACATGTTGACAGCACTAACTGCTGTATCAACACTTCTTTGACAAGCTTCCTCTCACGGGAGGTTGCCACCGTCACACCACGCCGCCGGCTTGTCTACCGCCAAATGATACATCACTCTCTTGGAGATGAACCTATATGACAGAAAACATGAATAGATGTTACTCCATCTAGTGAAACTTCCTCTTTAGCTCTAAGTTGGGATTCCGGCACCTGGAAAAGGAGTTATCAAAGATGAGCGTGTACTCTCCAGCCTTTCTGACTTTCATTTCCCCTTTTATTGTCTCCTTGTGGGAATTACAGCGAGTCAGTGGGATCAAAACCTGACAAAGGAAGAGACTTGTTTAAAAGTGTACGAGCGACCGCAGAGGTTTGCATCACCTTGGCCTGCTCCAGTGGCGTCTCCGCGCTCTCCCGGAATACCACGCTGAAGGAGATGCCCTTGGGTTCCGAGGTGAACGTCCAGCTGACGGTGGCGCCGGGGCGGCCCGTGCTGATGGGGACGGTGCTGTAGCAGCTGGACTTGATGGAAAGCTCCCGGGGAGATTCGCCGAATGTTGAGATGTGATCCACCGTGAAGACAGACGCCAACCTGAAGCAGTTTGCATTGACACAGTGCACCTTGTCAATCACTGCATGGCTAAAAGTCTACAGCACAGCTGTCAAACTCAGGGCCGGGGGGCCAGATCATTTTCAATCATTGGTACTTTAATCTAATCTTTATGTAGCCCGCAACACCCTGGAAATAATGTCCATCAACATCATGCATAATCTTTCTGCCTAAAAACACATGTATGTATACTGCATGCAATTGCATATATTTCAAACGTTATTACTATGAGCATGCAACAATAAAAACCCTGTTTCCATATGAGTTGGGAAATGGTGCTAGATGTAAATATAAACGGAATACAATGATTTGCAAATCCTTTTCAAGCCATATTCAATTGAATATGCTACAAAGACAACATATTTCATGTTCAAACTGATAAAACATTTTTTTTTGCAAATTATCATTAACTTTATAATTTGATGGCAGCAACACGTGCCAAAGAAGTTGGGAAAGGTGGCAATAAATACTGATAAAGTTGAGGAATACTCATCAAACACTTATTTGGAACATCCCACAGGTGAACAGGCTAATTGGGAACAGGTGGGTGCCATGATTGGGTATAAAAGTAGATTCCATGAAATGCTCAGTCATTCACAAACAAGGATGGGGCGAGGGTCACCACTTTGTCAACAAATGCATGAGCAAATTGTTGAACGGTTTAAGAACAACCTTTCTCAAGCAGCTATTGCAAGGAATTTAGGGATTTCACCATCTACGCTCCGTAATATCATCAAAGGGTTCAGAGAATGTGGAGAAATCACTGCACGTAAGCAGCTAAGCCCGTGACCTTCCATCCCTCAGGCTGTACTGCATCAACGAGCGACAACAGTGTGTAAAGGATATCACCACATGGGCTCAGGAACACTTCAGAAACCCACTTTCAGTAACTACAGTTGGTCGCTACATCTGTAAGTGCAAGTTAAAACTCTCCTATGCAAGGCGAAAACCGTTTATCAACAACACCCAGAAACGCCGTCGGCTTCGCTGGGCCTGAGCTCATCTAAGATGGACTGATACAAAGTGGAAAAGTGTTCTGTGGTCTGACGAGTCCACATTTCAAATTGTTTTTGGAAACTGTGGACGTCGTGTCCTCCGGACCAAAGAGGAAAAGAACCATCCGGATTGTTCTAGGCGCAAAGTGTAAAAGGCAGCATGTGTGATGGTATGGGGGTGTATTAGTGGCCAAGACATGGGTAACTTACACATCTGTGAAGGCACCATTCATGCTGAAAGGTACATACAGCTTTTGGAGCAACATATGTTGCCATCCAAGCAACGTTACCATGGACGCCCCTGCTTATTTCAGCAAGACAATGCCAAGCCACGTGTTACATCAACGTGGCTTCATAGTAAAAGAGTGCGGGTACTAGACTGGCCTGCCTGTAGTCCAGACCTGTCTCCCATTGAAAATGTTTGGCACCTAAAATAGCAGAAGGGAGACCCCCGGACTGTTGAACAACTTAAGCTGTACATCAAGCAAGAATGGGAAAGAATTCCACTTAAAAAATGTGTCTCCTCACTTCCCAAACCTTTACTGAGTGTTGTTAAAAGGAAAGGCCATGTAACACAGTGGTGAACATGCCCTTTCCCAACTACTTTGGCACGTGTTGCAGCCATGAAATTCTAAGTTAATGATTATTTGGAAAAAAAAAAAAAAGTTTATGAGTTTGAACATGAAATATGTTGTCTTTGTAGTGCATTCAATTGAATATGGCTTGAAAAGGATTTGCAAATCATTGTATTCCGTTTATATTTACGTCTAACACCATTTCCCAACTCATATGGAAACAGGGTTTATATGTATACTGCATGCAATTGCATATATTTCAAACGTTATTACTATCTGAGCATGCAACTATTATTATACTATCATATATTCCAAACATATACTTGCTAGGGATGTAACAGTGATGTAAATATTGCAGTATTTTGGTTTCAAAATGCTAGCAATAAAACCACGGTATGTGATGATATCAAACGAGCACTTGAAGTACTTCCGTCAATGTAGACTTTTTCTGGAGCTAATACAAAAATACATCTCCCATGATCCCTTACGCAGTGCGAGGAACACAGCAGAGAACTTTCTGCTAAGTTTGAATCAGAAGTATGAACACATTTTGGCTTTACGAAGAACACAAAAACGATAGGGAAAACATGTTGGAGCCTCTCGCCGGTCTGACGAATGAGCAGACAAGCAGTTATTTTTGGGGGCGTAAATCCTCATGTGGGAACGCAGACATGCAAAAAAAACACGGCACACCGCGACGTCTACAACGAAAGATACAAGTAAAGTTAAGTTAAAGCAGCAATGATTGTCACACACACACTAGGTGTGGCGAAATTTGTCCTCTGCATTTGACCCATCACCCTTGATCACCCCCTGGGAGGTGAGGGGAGCAGTGGGCAGCAGTGGGCAGCAGTGAGCAGCAGCGGTGGCCGCGCCCGGGAATCATTTTTGGTGACTTAACCCCCAATTCCAACCCTTGATGCTGAGTGCCAAGCAGGGAGGTAATGGCTCCCATTTTTATAGTCTTTGGTATGACTCGGCCGGGGGTTTGAACTCACAACCTACCCATCTCAGGACGGACACTCTAACCACTAGGCCACTGACAACGTAATAGGCCACTTATTGAACCGTCACCCGGATAATATCCTTGATGTGAAACAAAGAAAGCCAAACATCAATTTATGAGTTATTTAAATTAATAGTAGGGCTGCAACTAACGATTAATTTGATAATCAATTAATCTGTCGATTATTACTTCGATTAATCGATTAATAATCGGATAAAAGAGACAAACTACACTTCTATCCTTTCCAGTATTTTATTGAAAAAAAACAGCATACTGGCACCATACTTATTTTGATTATTGTTTCTCAGCTGTTTGTACATGTTGCAGTTTATAAATAAAGGTTTATAAAAAATAAAAAATAAAAATAAATTAAGTTGCCTCTGCGCATGCACATAGCATAGATCCAACGAATCGATGACTAAATTAATCTCCAACTATTTTAATAATTGATTTTAATCGATTAGTTGTTGCAGCCCTAATTAACAGCATAACAAATTGTCAGCTAACCTCCAGAGAATCAGCTGAATACAAAATGTCCACTGCAAAGACCGATGCAACTCAGGAAGTTAAAAGTTAAAAGACAATAAACTGAACCTTATTGTTTTACACTGGATATTCATATTGGCAGTTTTAAAGACACTCAACTAAATTTACTTGAAATATTTAATGTTCCTGCACTATTCTTTGCACTTCAAAATCTTCACAGTAATACTGCGACGGTATCTAACAAAAACTTGGTTTTAGGGGTGTAACGGTACGTGTATTTGTATTGAACCGTTTCGGTACGGGGGTTCCGGTTCGGTTCGGAGGTGTACTGAACGAGTTTCCACACGGACATATTAAGTAGCGTAACGCACATTGTGTAAACAATGCACACCGAGGCACAACACACGGCATGCTAGCAGCTAACGGGCTAGGATAGACTGACCATACGTCCTCTTTTCACCGGACATGTCCTCTTTTGCCGAGCTGTCAATGTTGTTATGAATTATTGACCTATCCAAGGTTCCCATTACTTCACATCAAATATTACACTAAGAAAAATATTTTTGGTCGAAGATTTTGCAAATTTGGTAAATAAATAACCCAAAAATTTATATTTTGTTGTTTTCTTACTGTACCGAAAATGAACCGAACCGTGACCTCGAAACCGAGGTACGTACCCAACCCACATTTTTGTGTACCGTTACACCCCTACTTGGTATGTATTTTTTTCTGGCACTTTAGCGTTGGCCGGGTCCGAACATAAACTACATCTCCCAAAATCCTCTGCGCAGCGCAGGACCGGCAAGGTGAGGGCGTGGAACGTCGCAAGCAGGAAGTGGAGTCTGTTCGTAGTAGGTGAGAAGAATTGTTGTTTTCGGACATTCCATCAAAATCTGTCCAGGGTCTAAGACTGTGTAAGAATTTTTGAAGACAATAAAGAATACAATTTAAGACTCCCTCTCACTAGGTGAGAGGCATTACTTTTTTCTCGCTCGTCACGGCTGGCAAGAAAGTACTGATAAGAAAGTCTGCGTTCTGCAAAGCGCACCACTTTCACCTCGAGCGACTCCAAGATGGCACAGCCAGCCCGTCACGTCGCAGAGAAATCTGTACATCGCAGGAAATACAAGTACAATGAAAAACTTTTTGATGAGTCCTCAATCCATCCAACCATTTCCCACCGCTTTTCTCTCTGGTTGTCACAGGAGGCTGGAGCCTATCAAGCTGTGGTCGGGCAGAAGGCAGGATACATCCTGGACAAGTTGCCACCTCATAAACCATCACCCAGAAAATATATTTGAAGCCAGCTGAGTCAAACATTATTTATATTAAAAGTAAAATTGTTTGTATTTTCCCAATGAAGCCTTAGCTTGACGCTCCTCTACTTTCTCCTGCTCCGCTTGCTGCAGCAACAACAAACTAAACTCCAGATGCTCCTCTTCCTTTTGTATCTTTTACTCATCAACTTAATCCTTCAAAAACTTAAAACAATAACGATATGGGAACAAATGAATGGCAAAATAAAGCTAGTTTGTTACTCTTACTTTTTCTAACTCTTTGTTACTGTAAGGTCAAAAAAGTGTGTGGCTCGATTCCACCATACCTGACTGCCATTACCCATAATACATTGTGTCCAAACCATATTACCACACAGATCCTTCCGCCATACATGCAATTAAACAGTTACGTAATCTTCACTGTATTAAAGCAGTATAAAATAGTACGTCATCAAATTATTCAGACAAATGTAATAATTACAAATAAAGTGTATCTTATAATTATTCTAAGCATGCAATATATACATTTTCGTATTATTTAAATAAAGTAAATAGTCCCTTTTTGGCTGAATAAACATAAAGCACCTTCCATAAAAAGTAAATGAACTTAAATAGCATTTAGGCTCCTACATTGTTAGTTAACTTTTCTGAGGAACATCATTTTGCAAACTGATATAAACATGTCTACTGTGGAGGACACTGCTTCTTAAAAAGTAAAAGTTGAAAGACACTAAAGTGAACATTATTGTTTTATACTTGATGTTTACATTGTCACTTTAAAGACACTCAAATGTACGTTTTTTTTTTAATATTTGCTTAAAATAGACGTTCCTGCAAAATTCTTTGCACTTGAAAATACATGTTTGTAGTACGATTAGAACATTTTATTTATTATGTTTGTGTTCAATTACAGTAACTGTGTTTACCCTAAACATTCCTCCCATTTCACTTTACACACTATAACATGTTTAAGTCTTTTTTTATTGACATATACCACAACAACATCGTACCGTGGCCTTAACACAGCGATATTGTCCCATGACATTTTAATTTCCGTTACATCCCTAATAAATATGATTAGAACATTTGAGCATTAGGTTTAGGTTTATTTACAATAAGAGTGTTTGTCCTTAACATTCTAGTTTTTATTTTTTTAATTTACAATACCACAATAATATCATATTGTGACCTTAATACTGTGACAATATCATACTGTAAGATTTTAATACAGTATCACTACATCTAGGGCTGCAACAACTAATCGATTAAATTGATTATAAAAAATAGTTAGCGATTAATTTAGTCATTGATTCGTTGGATCTATGCTATGCGCAGAGGCTACTTTTTTTCTTTTTTTTTTTTAAAAATAAACCTTTATTTATAAACTGCAACATTTACAAACAGCTGAGAAACAATAATCAAAATAAGAATGGTGCCAGTTTTTTTCAATAAAATACTGGAAAGGATAGAAATGTAGTTGTCTCTTTTATCTGATTATTAATAATCGACAGATTAATCGATGATCAAATGAGTTAGTTGCAGCCCTAATTACATCCCTTATATTTAAGGTTATAAGCGGCCCTCTAAGATGTGGCACTACAGTATTTATTTAGCATTCTTATTTTTTCTAAATAAATACAAATGAATAAATGTACTACATTGTTTTAACCCCTTTCTTTTTTTTAAATAAAATACAGAAACATATAAATTAAATATATCAATGTATGCTATTTATAGTCAGATGATAAAATAGAATGTATATAAATATTTTAAATAAAAAGTTGTCTCTAAATTTGCGTGATAGGTGATAGTTTATTTACAGTTATGTGCTGTGTTTGGTTATTTTTATTTTTTTCTTAATACATTTAATTGATTTTAAAAAGTGAATACAAATATATTGTTATATTTAGTAAAATAACAAAGGATTAGTGTGGTTTATCAAGGCATGTGATGCATTCAATGCATAAAACCCAAAAGTGCATATCACTATTTGGGCTTGGTTTCACTTCACTTCTGATGTCTCTATTAAAGTCGCACTTCCTATTTCGACATCAACTATCATCAAAAACTTCCTGTCCAAGTCCAACCATGTGACACAGACCATGTGAACGGGACGCTGCCATGTGAACAAGAAAAGTGTAATATTTACGTGAGTTCTCCAGACTTGAGCAGGCAGATCTCAGCATCCTGCACAGCACCACCTCTGTGGTTGTCTTCTGATGCGACCGTCCTTGTGCTGCTGCTTCTGTATGGGATGAGATGACAAATGATAATACTTGTGTCCATGTCGGGCATTTGTAAGGGCCTTTAAATTGCAATTGCAATGGCTTTAAAGGCCTACTGAAAGCCACTACTAGCGACCACGCAGTCTGATAGTTTATATATCAATGATGAAATCTTAACATTGCAACACATGCCAATACGGCCGGGTTAACTTATAAAGTGACATTTAAAACTTCCCGGGAAATATCCGGCTGAAACGTCGTGGTATGATGACGTATGCGCGTGACGAAGTCAGAGTAACGGAAGTTATGGTACCCTTAGAATCCTATACAAAAAGCTCTGTTTTCATTTCATAATTCCACAGTATTCTGGACATCTTTTGCAATTTGTTTAATGAACAATGAAGGCTGCAAAGAAGACAGTTGTAGGTGGGATCGGTGTATTAGCAGCGGACTACAGCAACACAACCAGGAGGACTTTGTTGGAGCGCTAGCCGCGCTAACCGCGCTAGCCGCCGACCTCACCTTGACTTCCTACGTCTCCGGGCCGCTAAACGCATCGGGTGAAGTCCTTCGTCCTTCTGCCGATCGCTGGAACGCAGGTGAGCACGGGTGTTGATGAGCAGATGAGGGCTGGCTGGCGTAGGTGGAGAGCTAATGTTTTTAGCATAGCTCTGTGAGGTCCCGTTGCTAAGTTGCTAAGCTAGCTTCAATGGCGTCGTTAGCACAGCATTGTTAACCTTCGCCAGCCTGGAAAGCATTAACCGTGTATATACATGTCCACGGTTTAATAGTATTGTTGATTTTCTATCTATCCTTCCAGTCAGAGGTTTATTTTTTTGTTTTTATATGCAGTTAAAGCCCGATGCTATCACGTTAGCTCGTAGCTAAAGCATTTCGCCGATGTATTGTCGTGGAGATAAAAGGCACTGAATGTCCATTTCGCGTTCTCGACTCTCATTTTCAAGAGGATATAGTATCCCAGGTGGTTTAAAATACAAATCTGTGATCTACAATAGAAAAAGGAGAGAGTGTGGAATCCAATGAGCCAGCTTGTACCTAAGTTACGGTCAGAGCGAAAAAAGATACGTCCATCGCTGCCTCTCAAGTCCTTCACTGTAACGTTCCTCATCTACGAATCTTTCATCCTCGCTCAAATTAATGGGGTAATCGTCACTTTCTCGCTCCGAATCTCTCTCGCTCCATTGTAAACAACGGGCAATTGTGAGGAATACTAGCTCCTGTGACGTCACGCTACTTCCGCTACAGGCAAGGCTTTTTTTTATCAGCGAGCAAAAGTTGCGAACTTTATCATCGATTTTCTCTACTAAATCCTTTCAGCAAAAATATGGCAATATCGCGAAATGATCAAGTATGACACATAGAATGGATCTGCTATTCCCGTTTAAATTTAAAAAAATCATTTCAGTAGGCCTTTAATGTTGTTTCAGGGACAAGTGTAAGGTTCTCAAGTTGGTATTTAGCAGAAATATTGGAAATCAATTGAAGTGGGATACTTACAGTTGTGCTGCCTCCAGCTGTCCATGCCCAGCAGTGCAGGCTCTAGCAAAACCACCACAATCATAGACTCCACTAACTTCCTCTTCTGTGATGATGTCAAACACACCATCCTCAAGATTGTCGTCCGCTCCTGGAGATTACACGCCGATCTCGTAATATGAATAACGATGTTCTCCTGTTTGCTGTTTCTATGGCAATGCAAACACACCTTCAGAACGGCTGGTCACAACTCTCAGGGGCTGCAACAGTCGGCTCAAGGCTGAGGCCGGCGTGCTAGTGATGATGTCCTCCTGTAGGGGGCGCTCAGCCTCCATGCTGTGCTGATTGCAGCAGTCCCTGCAGCAGCGTTCTGTGACGCCGCTCTGCTGGTGTCCCCCTGCACTGGCTAGGCAATAGTGGCAGAAGGGGCGGCCACATAATCTGGAAGTAGGAATTTATTGATTGCAATGTCAAGCATCAAACACATTTGTCAGCTAGTTTACCTTATTTTACTGTAGACAGGAAAGGCGTTGTATTTTGTCAGATGAATTCAGGAGGTAGCACTAAAAAATATGTGTAATGTTTTGACAGCACCCTACATCTGTGGTGATATATTAGAACATATATTATAAGAAATGTCTGCATATGTTATATTATTCTTTTATTTTTCCACATTTAACATATTGTGTTGAAGTTTGGGGAAATGTTTATAGAACAAACAGAGCCAATAATTCAACTTCAAAAAAGGGTCATTAGAATAATACACAAAGCGTGCTACTATGAACATACCAATCCATTATTTAGAAAGTTCTAATGTGTTAAAATGTTCAGATATTGTGTTTTTAAAAACAATGGAAATTATGTTTGGAGTAAAGAACAACAGCCTTCCAGCTTGTATTCTTAATCTATTTAAATTAAGAGGAGAAAACTATCATTTACGGGGATAAATGATTTTTGAAATAGGTAAAGTAAGAAGGAATATAAAATACAAATGTTTTTCAGTTTTAGGAGTTAAATGGTGGAACAAGCTCAGTGATGACTTGAAGACATGTAGTTCTTAAGGTTTAAGAAACCTTGAAAGGTGAAATAATTGAAAATTATAAAATATAGTAACAATTACTTTCAGCCCATTGTTGTTGTTTTTTAACGTTGATGTTCCAGGCAAGCTTATTTTCAGTAGAGGTATAGAATAGACTGACCATACGTCCTCTTTTCCCCGGACATGTCCTCTTTTGCGGGGCTGTCCGGGCGGGGTTTCTTAAATGCCTCAAATGTATTGCATTATGAGTCAGGGTTGCGTGTATTTTCAATGTACGTCCAGGGTTGAGAAGGGGTTAAAAACAAAACAAGGTGTGCGCACGCAGCAGCATTCGTGAGGGAGGGGCAGAGACAGAGAGAGCGAGGGGGTGGATTGATTGATTGACATACCTGTCAACCCTCGCGATTTTCCCAGGATACTCCCAAATTTCAGTGCCCTTACCGAAAATCTCCCGGGGCAACCATTCTCCCGAATTTTTCCCGATTTCCATCCAGACAACAATATTGGGGGCGTGCCTTAAAGGCATTGCGTTTGCGTGCCGGCCCAATCATATAATATATACGGCTTTTCACATACACAAGTGAATGCAAGCTATACTTCATCAACAGCCATACAGGTCACACTGAGGGTGACTGTATAAACAACCTTAACACTGTTACAAATATGCGCCACACTGTGAACCCACACCAAACAAGAATGACAAACACATTTCGGGAGAACATCCGCACCGTAACACAACATAAACACAACAGAACAAATACCCAGAACCCCTTGCAGCACTAACTCTTCCGGGACGCTACAATATACACCCTCAATGTCCCGGCCTTGGCGCGCTGCCCGCATATATGTGTCCTCTTTTTGGGATTTCAGAATATGGTCAGCCTAGTATAGAATAGGCAAATATAAGCTTTGGCTTCAGCCTATTCCTTTTTTGGTCATTCTTTTTATTTTATTTTATTTTTGTGTGTAAATGTGTATGATTGTTAAATATGTATAATCTGTACTGTTAAACTGCTCACACAAAATGGTTGATGGTTGATTATATGACCGAAATAAACTTATTTCATTCATTCATATACATTCAAAGTGGTTATTTAACTTAGTCTTAAGCTAAAAGAAAACATGCTTAAAAAAAACAGATATTTGCAATAATTGTTAGATAGGATATTTTGTATTTATGTGCTGTCACAATGTGCTCATTTGATATCTAGGTTTTTGAATCAACAAATAACTTCAATTTGAATGATTTTATTACCGTATTTTCCGAACTATAAGTGGCAGTTTTTTTCATAGTGCGACTTATACTCAGGAGCGACTTATGTGTGAAATGATGAACACATTAGCGTAAAATATTGTATAATATTATTGATGTCATTGACGTAAGAGACTAGACGTATAAGATTTCATGGGATTTAGCGATTAGGAGTGACAGATTGTTTGGTAAACGTATAGCATGTTCTATATGTTATAGTTATTTGAATGACTCTTACCATAATATGTTACGTTAACATAGCAGTTGGTTATTTATGCCTCATATAACGTACACTTATTCAGCCTGTTGTTCACTATTCTTGATTTATTTTAAATTGCCTTTCAAATGTCTATTCTTGCTGTTGGCTTTTATCAAATACATTTCCCCAAAAAATGCGACTTATACTCCAGTGCGACTTATATATGTTTTTTCCTTCTTTATTATGCATTTTCGGCTGGTGCGACTTATAGTCCGAAAAATACGGTATATATAGGGAATAAAAAAATATCTTGGAGGCCGGCAGACATTATGTTAAGGGGATATCGTTTGGATTGTCATTTCAAGAAAACTATGGCATCAGTATCATAGGTGGCGACTTGTCCAGGGTGTACACCGCCTTCCGCCCAAATGCAGCTGAGATAGGCTCCAGCATCCCCCATGACCCCAAAAGGGACAAGCGGTAGAAAATGGATGGATGGATATGGCATCAGTTGTAGGGATTGTACCTTTCACATTTGAAAAGATATGGTAACAATACCAGGTATCAAAACTGGTACTCAACAGTAGCATTTTCTGTGTTCATGAAGCAATAAATATTTGTTTGTTAAATAATACAATTAAACATGTTTATTGTAACATTTAACAGTAAGCTTAAAATGATAACTGTGCTGCCCAGCTGTTAGATTTTGTTTTCTTACCCCTTTGAGTAACTGCGGTAAAACTCCAAACTGTTAGTATTAGTATTATATAACATTATTTTTAAATAAAAACGTGACTAATTAATGCACTTTGATGAACTCACAGACCAGTAACACTGCTATTTACGAAGAAGCAAGCTCCTGCGCTAATGGCTGGCTAACTAGCTAAATGCTAAAATGAATACGAGAGGCATTAAGGTCTTTCTCCATTAAGAAACAACATACATCTACCGTAATTTCCGGACTATAAGCCGCACCTGACTATAAGCCGCACCAGCTAAATTTAGGGGAAAATACATATTGCTCCACATATAAGCCGCACCCGACTATAAGCAGCAGGGTTTTGATGTGTAATTAGCGTAGTATATAGGGGTTCCTGCTACCACGGAGGGGATTGTCGGGACAGAGATGACTGTTTGGGAACGCAAAGCGTCCCATTTATTAACAATAAATCTTTCAATCATATTTATAAAATAAAGAAAGATGAACATTTTTCAAGACTCAAAGAGAAAAATGACGGCTCTTAAGAATTAAGTTCAATATTTAATGCTCCTTTTGTGTATTGAGAGTGTATTGTGTCAATGTATCCTGTTAATTTTTTTAACTTGGTTGAACATTTATAGTAGGTGTATAAGTACTTTTTGAACATATTAAACAACACCATGATAATAATAGTAATCATTTTGCTCACTATAACCGTGATATGAAATTTTAATATGGTTACATCCCTACTATTGAGTATCAGGTATTCATTTCAGTTTGTCGTAGGTGTGTTGCCATAGTCAAGAAATAGTCTTTTCCATTAAGTTGGATGTGCCAGTCTTGTCTTTTGTTGAGTCCTAAAAAGTGTTTACAGTTTCGGTCAGTGCTTCTGAAATATTTTCTGAAGAAGAAAATATTTCGCCCCCCCCCACTCTCCACCATGACTAAAAATAGTATATTTTGTCGATAAATTTGTTATGACAATACCTCTGCATGACATTGTAAGCTTATCAAAAATAAAGGAAACAACACACACTTTCCTCGTCCCCCACCGTGGCTACAGTGAAGCCACGTTGGACATACGCTCATCATATTCTGCTACAGCAAAAAAAGCATGTTCCCCGAGGTTACGCGTCCCCCTACATTGCACCGTGACCCCCCAGGGGGGCCCGCTCCACTGTTTGAGAAAGACTGGTTTAGGTATTGTACTTATAACAAACCAGCTGTTTGATTCTAATGTGCGTTTTAGTTGTAGATTTCATTAACAAATAAAAAATCAACATGTAAAACTGCTGTTGCTATTCAGTAGCATGTACAGTATATGGCATATCCAATGTAAATTAGCATTGAACTAGAGAATTTTGAAAAGTGGAGGCTACTTTTGACTGCTTTTTTTTTTTTTTTACCATGAATTGATTAACGTGGACCCCGACTTAAACCAGTTGAAAAACGTATTGGGGTGTTACCATTTAGTTGTCCATTGTATGGAATATGTACTGTACTGTGCAATCTACTAATAAAAGTTTCAATCAAGTTTTAATTCTATCAGGCATGCTTGTAGTGGTGGCATGGAAAATAACAACATTACTTAAAGACAGCCTGCTACGAATATGCCTGTTTACCCGCCAAGTGCTGTCCCAAATTGATGACTGTCCTTGCGCTCTTACCGGAAATGACTATAGCAGTTTGCTTTCTCCTCTACTATCGTTTTTAATTGTGAATTGCAACTCTTGGAATAATGCTAAGGTCGGAGCTGGGAATTACGTCACTACAGAGTGGAGAGCGTTCCAGTTACAAAGTCTGAAATTAAGATGGCCACATTCAGGAAAGCTATTTTTGCGCTTGCCTTGTCTGAATATAATCAACTTATGGGAAAATATGCTCTGCAAACCTTCAAACACGGTGGATGAAGAGAAAACACAGACGCTATTGCTAGCGATGAGGAACATATATATAAATGTGGTGTGACATCACCATATATAAACATACAACTATACATTGTTTATGGCTGATTAACTGCGACAGAAACTAATCAGAAGTGCTAACAACGTAAATTATACAAACCCCGTTTCCATATGAGTTGGGAAAAGGTGTTAGATGTAAATATAAACGGAATACAATGATTTGCAAATCCTTTTCAAGCCATATTCAGTTGAATATGCTACAAAGACAACATATTTGATGTTCAAACTGATAAAACATTTTTTTTTTTTCAAATAATCCTTAACTTTAGAATTTCATGGCAGCAACACGTGACAAAGAAGTTGGGAACGGTGGCAATAAATACTGATAAAGTTGAGGAATGCTCATCAAACACTTATTTGGAACATCCCACAGGTGTGCAGGCTAATTGGGAACAGGTGGGTGCCATGATTGGGTATAAAAGTAGATTCCATGAAATGCTCAGTCATTCACAAACAAGGATGGGGCGAGGGTCACCACTTTGTCAACAAATGCCTGAGCAAATTGTTGAACAGTTTAAGAAAAAACTTTCTCAAGCAGCTATTGCAAGGAATTTAGGGATTTCACCATCTACGCTCCATAATATCATCAAAAGGTTCTGAGAATCTGGAGAAATCACTGCACGTAAGCAGCATGGCCGGAAACCAACATTGAATGAGCGTGACCTTCCATCCCTCAGACGGCACTGTATCAAAAAGCGACATCAATCTCTAAAGGATATCACCACATGGGCTCAGGAACACTTCAGAAAACCACTGTCAGTAACTACAGTTGGTCGCTACATCTGTAAGTGCAAGTTAAAGCTCTACTATGCAAAGCCAAAGCCATTTATCAACAACACCCAGAAACGCAGCCGGCTTCTCTGGGCCTGAAATCATCTAAGATGGACTCATGCAAAGTGGAAAATTGAGTCCACATTTCAAATTGTTTTTGGAAATATTCGACATCGTGTCATCCGGACCAAAGGGGAAGCGAACCATCCAGACTGTTATCGACGGAAAGTGTAAAAGCCAGCATGTGTGATGGTATGGGGGTGTATTAGTGGTCAAGACATGGGTAACTTACACATCTGTGAAGGCACCATTAATGCTGAAAGGTACATACAGCTTTTGGAACAACATATGCTGCCATCTAAGCGCGGTCTTTTTCATGGACGCCCCTGCTTATTTCAGCAAGACAATGCCAAGCCACATTCAGCACGTGTTACAACAGCGTGGCTTCGTAAAAAAAGAGTGCGGGTACTTTCCTGGCCCGCCTGCAGTCCAGACCTGTCTCCCATGGAAAATGTGTGGCGCATTATGAAGCGTAAAATACGACAGCGGAGACCTCGGACTGTTGAACGACTGAAGCTCTACATAAAACAAGAATGGGAAAGAATTCCACTTTCAAAGCTTCAACATTTAGTTTCCCAATCGTTTATTGAGTGTTTTTTTTAAAAAAAAGGCCATGTAACACAGTGGTGAACATGCCCTTTCCCAACTATTTTGGCACGTGTTGCAGCCATGAAATTCTAAGTTAATTATTATTTGCAAAAAAAAAAAAAATGTTTATGAGTTTGAACATCAAATATGTTGTCTTTGTAGTGCATTTATTGAATATGGCTTGAAAAGGATTTGCAAATCATTGTATTCCGTTTATATTTACATCTAACACAATTTCCCAACTCATATGGAAACGGGGTTTGTAGAAGCGGATATAACTGTTTACATCCAGACAGCTTTGAAAACGAACTCGAGGTTGGTGAGAATATTCCGACTTTCCAAGTCGTAAATCCAACCTCGTGGCGCATTCCAATTGAAATTTCGACTTGGAACTGGGTTCCTAGTACAAATGGAACGCACCATAGGTCTCTCCTCTTTTGCTGTGTAGCCAAGATAGCGATTATTGAGGGTCGATCGCTGTAAACCATACTTGCCAACCCTCCCGGTTTTACCGGGAGACTCCCGGAATTCAGCGCCTCTCCCGATAGCCTCCCGGAAGAAATGTTCTCCCGATAAACTCCCGGAATTCAGCCGGAGCTGGAGGCCACGCCCCCTCCAGCTCCATGCGGACCTGAGTGGGGACAGCGGCGACAGTCTGTTTTAACGTCCGCTTTCCCACGATATAAACAGCGTGCCTGCCCAATCACGTTATAACTGTAGAATGATGGAGGGCGAGTTCTTGGTTTCTTATGTGGGTTTACTGTTAGGCAGTTTCATTAACGTCCTCCCAGCGCGGTAACAACACACAACAACAGCAGTCACGTTTTCGTCTACCGTAAACAGCAATGTTGTGACACTCTTAAACAGGACATTACTGCCATCTACTGGATAGCCTCCGGGACACTGAAATTCAAGTATTTCTTTTATTTATATGTATAATAAAATAAATATATATATATATATATATATATATAGCTAGAATTCACTGAAAGTCAAGTATTTCATACATATATATATATATATATATATATATATATATATATATATATATACATATATGAAATATTTATGAAATACTTGAGTTGGTGAATTCTAGCTGTAAATATACTCCTCCCCTCTTAACCACGCCCCCAACCACGCCCCACGCTCCGCCCCGCCCCCGGCCACGCCCCACCCCACCTCCAGGAATCGGAGGTCTCAAGGTTGGCAAGTATGCTGTAAGCACACCATTGTTGAGTGCAACATCCGGGTAGTGACAGCACATTGCCTTTTGATGTATTTCTAAGTGTGGTCAAAATACAAAGTGTAGTCATGGAAGTGCATCAATTGAGACACAGCCAAGCACTTTTAACGACCGTGAAATGAGCCATTGAATGTCAGAAGTAATGTGGGGGAGTGGAACATGAATGTGGTGTCCGTCCGACCTGCAGTAGTATTTGCGGAGCCACCATCCGAAGGGAGTGTGACAGCTCAGGCAGTAGTTGAAGTCCCGCGCCGTCTCCTCGTCGCGCAGCTTTTTCTCAAACTCCAGGGCGTCCATCTTCTGCCACAGTTCGTCCTTCTCCCTACAAGTTAAGTTAAGTGTTAAGTTAAGTGCGATGTTAACGGTGAATTTACAGCATTTGTATACCTGATGAGCTTCACAATCCTCTCCTCCACCATTGTGCGGTACAGGTCGTCAACTCCGACGGCCGTCCTCAGGTCAAAGTTCTCTTTGTCCAATGTGAGCCTTTTCAAAGTGTCCCTGAGCTCCAGACAGTCCCGCCGAGCCCTCTCCAGGTCTTCCTCACTTCTGAACATAAACATAGGATGATTAGTGACAAGAAAAACAATCAAATGGTAGGAAAAAACTCCATGCTGGAATTAAACACGCCGATGAACATAAACAAGCATTTCCAAATGCTACACACGGTTTTAAAGCTTACGGATGATTATACAAACATCTCACCTTGATAAATTATTTTTCAGAAGGATTAACTCTTTTTGCTGCTGGGTGAGATTTTCCGACTGGGTCATCTGGATGTCTTTCTCCACTCGGTGTTGGCGGGAACTCTGCGCCTCAGCCTAACAACGGCACCGTCACAATGAGACATCGTTTGTATGCAAAGATCTACTGTATGACGACCACATTACAGTATGTAAACTTGTATCTAAAGAGATGATTTGTTTTAGTTGAACTGTCATCCACCCTAACAATTACACCAACGTGACTTTTTAATGACCGGTTTTGCAACACAGCCCAAACAAAGCTCAATAAATAACTTTAATTATCAAATGTAAAAATAATAATAATAATGTTCATCTAACAGTATTTCTTATGAGCAATATTCATTACATACCAGTAGTGATATCTCACATCTCCTTTAAAGTGTATTTAGTTCCCTTCTAACTATACAACTGCCTTCTTTCCATATGAGGATTATTTATGAGTTACGAAAGATGTGTAATAGTAACATCATTATCATCAGGAGCATCATATTAGTGCTCAGTGTTTCCCATAAACTGCCAAGATACCTGTGGCGGTGGGGGCGTGGCTATGGGCGTGGTCACCATGACATCATCGAGTAATTTGCATAATTTACTACAATGATATGATTTTCTCTAAAAATGCTAAAAAAAATGTATACTTACTAATTAATAATAACAGTTTTGTTTTAAACGTCCATCCATCCATTCATCCATCCATCCATTTTACAATATAATTACAACACTTTATGTACATATTTATATACAGATTTGAACAATAAGTTATTCACTGAAATATATTTATTAATTGTGGTTCTTACAAAAAATATATATCTTATAAAATATAAAAGCTAAAATGTCTCTTAAAGCTCTGCCCCTTTAATTAGTGCATACTAAATAATTTAACTTTAGCCTACTACTACAACCATATTATTTACCAGCAACATAAAGTGAAACAGAGGCAGAGGTGTCCTGCCACAGTCAGTAACAAATAAACAGAAAACAGTAGTGGTCAAATACAAATAAGGCAACAAGAGAAGTATCCTACACTTCTCTTTTGTAAAGTAAATCTGAACAGCCTATATGGGCATCTACATCAACTATATGATTTGCCTGAGAAGCTGGACAGGAATAAAAAATAAAAAATAAAAAAATAAAAAGGTTTATTTTTATTTTTATTTTTTTTATTTGTGGCGGACGTAATTCTTTCGTGGCGGGCTGCCACAAAGAAATGAATGTGTGGGAATCACTGATGCTGTATCAATCAATCAATCAATCAATGTTTATTTATATAGCCCTAAATCACAAGTGTCTCAAAGGGCTGTACAAGCCACAACGACATCCTCGGTACAGAGCCCACATACGGGCAAGGAAAAACTCACCCCAGTGGGACGTCGGTGAATGACTATGAGAAACCTTGGAGAGGACCGCATATGTGGGTAACCCCCCCCCCCCCCTCTAGGGGAGACCGAAAGCAATGGATGTCGATGTAATGTGGTGTTTAACATTCAACAGTGTATTTTCAAAGAAGTACGCCAAAGTAGAGAAAAACCTATCATCTCCCTCACGTGTTTGCTTCAATTCTTTGTTTTTGAAGTTGAAGAATGGACAACTCTGACCTCCTGTCCACAGCTTAATGAGCCCACCTTGTGTATATGCCGCCACGTCACGGACGACGGTTTTGGAAAAAACTATGCATCTCAAAATAAAGCCGGGGGCTCTGCCAACTGTCAGCTACAGACATGGGAGTTGTGAGACTACTTAGTTTGTTTTTTTTCTTGTTATAGGCTAACCTAGAAACCTATCATGGACCCCGACTTAAAGAAGTGTAAAAACTTATTGGGGTGTTACCATTGAGTGGTCAATTGTACGGAATATGTACTGAACTGTGCAATCTACTAATACAAGTTTCAATCAATCAATCAATCAATCATGTTAAAATGTGAGCATAATGTTTAGCATGCAGCTAACATATAGGGGTAATCAAATAACATGAATTCACATCTGAATCACGTGTGCATACGTCTGTAGACAAGAGGAACCTGTAACTTGCTTCGAAAGAACTTAGTAATATTTTTTATACCATATATTTTGAGAAAGGTGTTGAATTAAGAATCAATTCTAAATCAAATTGTCACTCAATGAATCAGAATTGAATCTGAGTTGTTGTAAGATTCACCTCCCTACAAACATAGCTACGCTAGTGTTGCTAATGTTTGTGTCCTCCTGTCCCACTTCTTAAAGTTGCATTTTCCATTGTTGGACAAGTGCAAAGTTACTAGGGGTGTGGGAAAAAATCTATTCGAATTCGAATCGCGATTCTCACGTTGTGCGATTAAGAATCGATTCTCATTTTTAAAAAAACTATTTTTTAAAATGTATTTGTATTTAATCAATTCAACAAAACAATACACAGCAATACCATAACAATGCAATCCAATTCCAAAAGCAAAGCCGAGCCAGCAACACTCAGAACTGCAATAAACAGAGCAATTGAGAGGAGACACAAACACCACACAGAACAAAACAAAAGTAGTGAAACAAAAATGAATATTATCAACAACAGTATCAATATTAGTTACAATTTCAACATAGCAGTGATTAAAAATCCCTCATTTACATTATCATTAGACATTTATAAAAAATTAAAAAAGAACAATAGTGTGACAGTGGCTTAAACTTGCATCGCATCTCATAAGCTTGACAACACACTGTGTCCAATATTTTCACAAAGATAAAACAAGTCATATTTTTGGTTCATTTAATAGTTAAAACAAATTTAACATTATTGCAATCAGTTGATAAAACATTGTCCTTTACAATTATAAAAGCTTTTTACAAAAATCTACTACTCTGCTTGCATGTCAGCAGACTGGGGTAGATCCTGCTGAAATCTATGTATTGAATCGTTTTGAATCGGGAAAAAAAATCGTTTTTGAATCGAGAATCGTGTCGAATTGAAAAAAAAAAATCGATTTTGAATCGAATCGTGACCCCAAGAATCGATATTGAATCGAATCGTGGGACACCCAAAGATTCACAGCCCTAACAGTTACAGTGTATTTGTCAAAAGTACACGATAGTGCTTCTTGGACACACTTTGTATTTCTTAGCATTAAAGCTACAGACACAGTTAATTAGCATTAAAGCAATAGACACACAAACTGGTGTGTTCCCAGTAGGGCTTACTAAAAGCCCCATTAAACTGTCCGCAATACAGCATGAAGGCCAGATTTAAGACAAAGCACTTCCAATGCACTATTGTTGCACCTCTGACACCTAGTTCCAATTGTTGACTAATACTATAACATGGGACTTTTAAGATATTCTCACCTCTAATCGCTTTAGTTTGTTCTCCATCTCGACTGCTTTCTCCTGCTCGGACATCAGTTGTAACCTCACATCCAACAACTCTTCATTCATACTCTAAATGACGACAACACAAATGATGATGTAGCTTGTCTGTAAGCTTTTTCACCCAAAACTATTTGAAGGTGTCTGTCTGACCTGCAGTTGGCCGCTGTGGCTGAAGGCCTGGTTGCTCAACTCCACACGGAAAGCCTCCACCTCCTCACGGCTTCTGTCCTGCAGCGTCTCTATGTCCTTCCGGGCCTTGTAAAGTTCTTCCTGCAGCTTCTGCGTCAGGCCCTTCTCTTGGTGGAGCTTGCTGAGGAGCTGCTGGTTTTCCAGGCGGAGCTGCTCAGTGCGAGCGTTCAACCTTGTGTCCTCCTTTGAGGCTTCATCTTCCAGCTCACGCAACCTCTTGGAGAGGCTGTCCCAGCGCAGGTCGGCCTCCTCCTTTTCGGCCGTGAGCATGCACACGCGAACTCCCAGCTCGGCGGTTTCAGTGTTGGCCCGGTGCAATGCCTCCCTGGAGTCACTGTTCTCCAGGCACATGGCGTCATAGCGCTGCTTGAGCTTGTGCAGCTCCTCTCCAGAAGCCGTTACCTCTGCAGCGAGGCCGGTCCGAGCCTGAGCCTCACCATCTCGCTCGCGGATCAGCACATCCTCACGCTCACGAGAACGCAGAATTTCATCTACGTGCCGCCTGTTAAGCTCCTCCACTTGAGCCTTGAGTTGTTCTGTCAAGACTCTAAGATCCTCCCTGGAGAACTCTGTCACTTCCTGAAGGGCCTGAGCTTTCATTCTCTCCTCGTTGCCGGACAGCAGCTGAGCCCTGAGCTCCACCACTTCCTCCCTGAGCCGGTGCACCTCCCTCAGGTTGAGCTCCAGCTGAGCTTCAGCGATCACCAGCCTGAAAGGACCTTCTTTGTTCTCAGATGTCAGATGTTCCTGGTGAACCTTTGGCATTTTCTCATTGCTTTCAGACGCCCCCTTTTCATCGTGCACCTCTGAGGCCCTGCTCTCAAGCTCCTCAGCTCGAGCCTGCAGAAGACCACATTGAGCCGTCTGCTCTTGGAGCTGTGCCTCCCGTTCCTGGATTTTTACCAGCAGCTCGGCGTGTTTTTTTTGGGACTCTGTGAGGTTTTCGTCCAAATTGGACACTTTGACGCTAAGCAAGTCTAGCTCCTCTTGAGCCTCGGCCAGTTGAATCTTCAACGAGGACTGAAACTCTCGGAGCTCTCCATTTTCCTGCTGTATGTTCTTCAGTTGAGTGTCAGATTGCTCCTTCTCGAGAAAAGCCTTCTCTACAAGCTCTTCCAAATGGCAGTTTTTATCTAGAAGCTTCTTCTCACGCTCTTTCAAGCACAGCTCTGCAGCCTCCAACCTTACCTTGAGATGCTTCTCAGAAGCCCTCAAAGCAGCGAGCTGGTCTAACAAGGCTTCACTGCTGCGAGTTAGCTCAACGACGCTCTCTTCGCTCTTTTTAAAGGCTTGCAGTATCGTGAAATTCAGCTCGCAGTGCTGGGCTTTGTAGTTCTCGAGGTTCCCAGTTTGTTCGAATGTGTCATCTTCAGCCGCTTTAGAAATCGGAGTCCCTGCCTCGACATTCAGCTTCTCCAAACGTTCTTCCAAGTGCTTGATCCTCTCTGAGCTGACAGTAAGCTCTCGCTCTCTGTTTTTAAGGCTTTTTTGCAGATCCAGCACTTGAACCGCCAGAGTTTCATTCTGGCTATCTCGGACGCTGCATCTCCGCTCAATCTCGTCACGCTCCTCCTGCAGCCTCCTCCGCAGGTCCTCCGCTTGTCGTTCTCTGCACTCTAGCGAGGCCTGCAGGTGCTGAAGTTGCGCTCTCAAGTTTCCGCTCTCTTTCTCTTTCAGCGACAAGGCTCCCTGAATGCGACTGACGGCACACTGGAGCTCCTCCAGACGCTTGAGGGTGTCCTCGCGCTCATCCTGGGCCATGGATTTGACATTGGCCAGCTTCTCTGTGCTGGTCCTAAACTCTTCTTCCTTTATTTTCAGCTCCTGAGACATACGCTCTAAATGCCTGGCTCTGTCATCTGCCTCCCTCTTGGCCTCCAACTTCTCTTCCTCCACCATCTTCAGTTTCTCCACAAGTTCCTGGATCTTCCAGGCAGAGTCGCAATAGCTTTTCTTTTCTTTAAGAGCCTCATCCAGCTTTGACCGAAGCTCCATGTTTTTGTTCTCAGTGGCTGTCAGTCTATTCTGAAGCTCATTGTTTTTACCTTCCCAACATGTCTGATAGTGATTACTGACATCCATTTTTGTAGTAGGCAGGGGGCCCGTGGTCTTCTGAGCTTCTACCAACTGACCCTGAAGGTTCTTCACGACATCTTTCAGCTGTGCCGCCTCTTTGTTAAGTTCCTCCACCCGTGCCAGATGCTTGTGCTGCCTTAGGTCGGATTGAGCGAGGTCAAAGGGGAGATTCTCTGCAATGCCGTAGGGTGAGGCTTCTCCCTGGCCTCCAAGATCAGTTAGGTGACTCAAGTCTGGGATTGGGACCTCCTTATCCTGGATGGCAGATGGAACATAGGACCTTTTGCATCTCATCTTCAAACAAAAACTTCATTTGTTTTTATATGTTATACCTGGATCTGGGAATAGCTGCTGACCAGACTGTTGACACTGGAGCAACGACTAGGAGGCCTCCACAGGAATGATGAGCCAGCCCCTAATGTCCGTCTTCCATATGAAGAAAAGCAAGAAATGAAGTTGATTCATGTCAGTCGAATAAATCTTCTAACTTTTACCAAAAAAAAAGGACAAGAGTAAAGAGACACATTTTATCCAGGAGGAAACTGTGGACCGCAAAAAAACAGGACGCTGCAGCAAAGTTGAGACTGCGGAGTATTAATAACACTGCAGCATCCACACTTAGAAGAACAGGGTAAGCTAATTCTAGTGTGTATATTTAGTTTGTAGTTTCTATTCATGCTTGGGACTCGGTTGACCATGTAGTAGAAATGGCTATCAGTCTCAGTCGAGGTTAGGCTTTTCAAAAACAATACAAGTCTTCATCAGCTGATGTCAACACAAGTCAGCGACAGTTACCTGGCAAAGGCCGGCCAGTCAACGTCGAGACCGTAATCTTGGGCTGCCAAATCAAATTGGATCTGGTTGAGCTCGTACAGGTGGTTTATGATGTCCGAGGTGATGCGGGGGTCCAGGAATGGACTCCGAGCATAATACCAGTTGCTGAGGAATATGGAGGTACACTTAGACTTGGACTTAGACTTCCTTATTATTGTCATTCAAATTTGAACTTTACAGTAAAGATAAGAACGAAATGTTGTTGCATTAGCTCATGGTAGTGCAGGATAAAAAATCAATAAAGTGCAGATATAAATAAATAGATTACTGTACAGATAAATATATTGCACTTTTGCATATGCATCCACGTTTACGGATGTATGATATATTGTCTTTATATTCCAGCGAATTAATCCATTTTGGGGGGATTTTACAAACTCTACAATAGTTGTTGTATGTCATTTACAATATGTTTACTATTGTGGATTACACATTGCATAGAAGCATAGTCTGTCTCCAATTAAGGTGGAGTTTTTGTTTTTGAGAAGTGAGTAGGTAGTGCGGAAGGAGAACTAAGACAAACAAATAAGGAAGAGGGAGTCACACTTCCTGGGAAAAAACACTGCAATACAGGCACGTTACATAAAACATGGCTGACAACAAATGTAGTTGTATTTGTATTTGTGTGTATGCTTTCTTACTGACCTTGTGACTTTCTGATTAATGAGACACTGCTGCAACGTGTCCGCAAGACGCTGGTGAACAAGCGAGTAGCGGATAAAGGCCCTTCCTTTACCTAGAGAGGTTTTTAACTGAGGACACACACACACAACAACAAAATTGATAACAGATCATGGACTGGATATTTAAATACTGTGTCTTTACAGTTGGTAAAATGGCGAATTGTCCATAATCCAAACAGACTAATAGTATGAGCAGTATTCTTAACTTTATGCTTTTGGAAAATAGATCCCTTCCGTTTATTAAAAAAAGAAAGGCCTCCTCAGCGTTGCACCAGTGTCCCTCTGCAAGTCTAACGTCTTAGCTACATTAGCAGATGGAGAGATTTGCGTAAGACAGCCTCCTTCCAGGACACCAGCTGGAGGGACCTTCATATTTGTGCCTGATGGAACACAACACAAGACTACTGAAAGAGAAATTAAAACCCTGTGATGTATGGTGTATATATAATGTCTGTAAGTGGGTTTTGGATGTATTTAGGCTGAGTTCAGAATCAAGTGTATACATGGCAAGGTAACTCTAATAGGCCAAATAAAGCTCAACTGATACAGTATATTTTTACTTGAATTACAAATCTATTATAATAATTAGAGATGTCCGATAATATCGGCCTGCCAATATTATCGGCCGATATATGCGTTAAAATGTAATATCGGAAATTATCGGTATCGTTTTTTTTATTATCGGTATCGTTTTTGTTTTTTTGGGGGGGTTTTTTTTGGGTTTTTTTATTAAATAAACATAAAAAACACAAGATACACTTACAATTAGTGCACCAACCCAAAAAACCTCCCTCCCCCATTTACACTCATTCACACAAAAGGGTTGTTTCTTTCTGTTATTAATATTCTGCTTCCTACATTATATATCAATATATATCAATACAGTCTGCAAGGGATACAGTCCGTAAGCACACATGATTGTGCGTGCTGCTGCTCCACTAATAGTACTAACCTTTAACAGTTAATTTGACTCATTTTCATTCATTACTAGTTTCTATGTAACTGTTTTTATATTGTTGTACTTTCTTTTTTATTCAAGAAAATGTTTTTAATTTATTTATCTTATTTTACAATTTTTAAAAAAAAGTACCTTATCTTCACCATACCTGGTTGTCCAAATTAGGCATAATAATGTGTTAATTCCACAACTGCATATATCGGTTGATATCGGTATCGGTTGATATCGGTATCGGTAATTAAAGAGTTGGACAATATCGGAATATCGGATATCGGCAAAAAGCCATTATCGGACATCCCTAATAATAATAGTTGTATATTTTTTACTTATGAACTACATTCATTACAATCATATTACAGTGTGACCTACTGTAACACAAATGAAAACAGAATGAAATTATTTGTTTTTTTTCATGAAAAATATGAGCATTAAATTGCATAAACTTGATCTGCATTTATTGAGCAAAACTAACATTAGCGATGTGAGTGAGTGCTATTTGGGAATTCATATAGATAGTTGTAAATTCTAAGTTTTAACCGCAGAAAATGAATGAATGTTTTTTTTCTTTTTTACTTTTTGAATCCCTATCATTTGTGAGGGTTTTGGTACCACTGTCATCCTCTGCGGGTCAATAGACGTGACAAGAACATACAGTAGCTGCTACCAATTCTTCACTGTTCAAGAACAAAAATAAATATAATTTTTAAAAAGTGAGTTAAGACTAAACTGTGCATTAACTCGGGAAGTTTGTTGTCAGAGGAAAAAGCTCACCACTTCAGATTCCTGTGAAAACGCAGAGGAAAGAAGAGTTGTCCCAGGTGGAAGAAGCCCAATGAATTGGTGTGTGAGTGGCGCCGAGCGACTGACCAAAGGATTATTTAGACGATTAAACGCTCAGTATATTTGTGTCCGTGCTTGTGTTGCACGGCAATGCCGCATCTCAGGTGTGTGTGTGTGTGTGTGTGTGTGTGTGTGTGTGTGTGTGTGTGTGCGTGTGTGTGTGTGTGCGCGCGTCAGTGGTGGTGTGCACGGTGGGATTACCTCGGGGATGGACTTTACAAAACGGATGCCATCATTAGCACCCTTGATCTTAATCAGGCAGTCGCAGAAGTAATCCCAGTAGTCTTTTCTCTGTCCGAGAAAGGTTGTCTTCTCCTTCAGGTCAAACTGGAAGACACGTGCATCCATTGTACAAACCCCGTTTCCATATGAGTTGGGAAATGGTGTTAGATGTAAATATAAACGGAATACAATGATTTGCAAATCCTTTTCAAGCCATATTCAGTTGAATATGCTACAAAGACAACATATTTCATGTCCAAACTGATAAACTTTTTTTTTTGTGCAAATAATCATTAACTTTATAATTTGATGGCAGCAACACGTGACAAAGAAGTTGGGAAAGGTGGCAATAAATACTGATAAAGTTGAGGAATGCTCATCAAACACTTATTTGGAACATCCCACAGGTGTGCAGGCTAATTGGGAACAGGTGGGTGCCATGATTGGGTATAAAAGTAGATTCCATGAAATGCTCAGTCATTCACAAACAAGGATGGGGCGAGGGTCACCACTTTGTCAACAAATGCCTGAGCAAATTGTTGAACAGTTTAAGAACAACCTTTCTCAAGCAGCTATTGCAAGGAATTTAGGGATTTCACCATCTACGCTCCGTAATATCATCAAAGGGTTCAGAGAATGTGGAGAAATCACTGCACGTAAGCAGCTAAGCCCGTGACCTTCCATCCCTCAGGCTGTACTGCATCAACAAGCGACATCAGTGTGTAAAGGATATCACCACATGGGCTCAGGAACACTTCAGAAAACCACTGTCAGTAACTACAGTTGGTCGCTACATCTGTAAGTGCAAGTTAAAACTCTCCCATGCAAGGCGAAAACCGTTCATCAACAACACCCAGAAACGCCGTCGGCTTCGCTGGGCCTGAGCTCATCTAAGATGGACTGATACAAAGTGGAAAAGTGTTCTGTGGTCTGACGAGTCCACATTTCAAATTGTTTTTGGAATCTGTGGACGTCGTGTCCTCCGGACCAAAGAGGAAAAGAACCATCCGGATTGTTCTAGGTGCAAAGTGTAAAAGGCAGCATGTGTGATGGTATGGGGGTGTATTAGTGGCCAAGACATGGGTAACTTACATATCTGTGAAGGCACCATTAATGCTGAAAGGTACATACAGCTTTTGGAGCAACATATGTTGCCATCCAAGCAACGTTACCATGGACGCCCCTGCTTATTCCAGCAAGACAATGCCAAGCCACGTGTTACATCAACGTGGCTTCATAGTAAAAGAGTGTGGGTACTAGACTGGCCTGCCTGTAGTCCAGACCTGTCTCCCATTGAAAATGTGTGGCACCTGCAATAGCAGAAGGGAGACCCCCGGACTGTTGAACAACTTAAGCTGTACATCAAGCAAGAATGGGAAAGAATTCCACTTCAAAAATGTGTCTCCTCACTTCCCAAACCTATTGTTCAATGTGACCCCAAGGCATTTTGAGAGTCTCTAAAAAGATGGTTGTCATTAGTTTTTCTTCCTAATATTTCATGACTTTTCCTAATCCATCAGGGAGACACAGAAAAATATAAAATCAACTGCATGATTGTTTCTCATTTCTCTGTACACATTTTGACCACGCCATCGTTCCTCAGGGGTCATATAGACCCCAGGATTGGAAAGCACTATAAGTCTTTGTGTGTTAGAGTGAGACACATGATCCAATTGACTTTTTTGTGCTCCCAAGTGATCTGAACACAGAGAATTCAATTGTGAGTTGATCTGACCATCATACACTGAATTATTGTTGGTTTAATATCGTTTGGCAGCCATTTTGACAGTTTTCCATAGATATTTCGGCACATTGCACCCCCCCCCCACCAAATACCCCCCAGTGGGAAATTACTTATGTGTGCTCCTAAGTCCCCTGAACACAAAGAAACAAATAGTGAGTCAATCCAACCATCATAGACCGAGTTATTGCAGTTTGAATACTGTTAGGCTTGGTCTTGAATGTGACCAAAAGTGATTTTCGTAATTTCTGAACGTACAAATACATATAAACTCAGTTTTCCATATAAGTGTCACACAAGAAATGAAATGGAACAATCACTGTGAGTTTATCTGACTATTACATGCTGAACTAGTGTGGTTTGAGTAGCGTTTGGTGGCCATTTTAGCGTTTTTCTACCTCGAACATCCCAGTAGGAAACCATTTATTTGTGCTCCTAAGTCCCCTGAACACAGAAAAAAGCAGTGAGTAGATCTTTATTAGTAATTGATGCAGAAACCACTGAGATAAATGGTCTTGAAAATAAATTTATAATTTATACTCTGTCGGAATGGCGGGATGTCGGAACAGTTCAAACATTCCGTTCCCGCGCCGTGTGAGAACAGGAGGAGGGGAGGGGGGAGGAGCAAACATATAAAAGCACTCGCATAGCAGCCTTCTAAACCATTTCTCTGCTGCTGTCTCTGCTGCTGTTTGTGATATACTCTCTCTCTCTCTCTCTTGTTTCGAGTTTGCCTTCTAAACCATTTCTCTGCTGCTGTTTGTGATATACTCTCTCTCTCTCTCTTGTTTCGAGTTTGCCTTCTAAACCATTTCTCTGCTGCTGTTTGTGATATACTCTCTCTCTCTCTCTCTCTTGTTTTGAGTTTGATGATGCCAAACCACAAGACGTTCTCTGTCCAGGAGGTTTTGGATCAGGTTTTTAGTGAAGAGGTAGACATAGAGGAAAATGTGTCTGAAATCGAAGACAATGTTGTGGAAGACCCTGATTATGGGGCATCGTCCTCTGATGAGGATGAGACCCTTGATGCTGAAGTTCCTGTCAACACTGGAACACCAGCAGACATTTTCCTGTCCAAAAATGGAAAGTTGTCGTGGTCCCCTGCCCCACGTCAACGGCAGGGTAGACTTAGCGCTGGTAATGTCATCAAAATGGTTCCAGGCCCAACCCGATATGCGATTAGCCGTGTCCAAGACATAAAATCTGCATTTGAGCTCCTCATGACACCATCAATTGAGAACCATGTACTCTTGATGACCAATTTAGAGGGGAGTCGTGTGTTTGGGGACAGTTGGAAGCCGATCGATGCAATTGACTTGCAGGCATACATCGGGTTGCTCATTTTGGGGGGCGTGTACAAGTCCAAAGGCGAGGCAGCAGAAAGCCTGTGGAATAAAGAGACTGGAAGGGCCATCTTCCCAGCCACCATGTCTCTGAAGAAATTCCATATTATGTCTCGTGTCCTACGGTTCGATGACAGAGAGAAAAGACAGGGCCGGAGAGAACATGACAAGCTGGCAGCTATCCGGGATGTATGGGACAAGTGGGTTCAGCAACTGCCATTGCTTTACAACCCAGGCCCCCATGTGACTGTGGATGAATGTCTGGTGGCGTTTCGTGGCCGCTGTCCATTTAGACAGTACATCCCGAGTAAACCAGCCAAATACGGCATTAAAATATGGGCAGCATGTGATGCCCAGTCGAGCTATGCCTGGAATATGCAGGTCTACACCGGCAAAGCCCCTGGGGAAGCACCTGAAAAAAATCAGGGCATGAGGGTTGTCCTGGACATGGCTGAGGGACTGGAGGGGCACAATATAACGTGCGACAACTTCTTCACCTCCTATGCCCTTGGTGAAGAACTCGCAAAGCGGAAAGTCACCATGCTGGGGACAGTCCGCAAGAACAAGCCAGAGCTTCCCTCTGAGCTTGTTGCAATCAAGAACAGACAGGCTACATCCTCAGTGTTTGCCTTCACTGAGAACGCCACAGCTGTTTCGTATTGCCCCAAGAAAGGGAAGAACGTTGTGCTCATGAGTACGATGCACAAGGATGCCCAGCTCAGCACCAGGGAGGACAAGAAGCCACAAATGGTGTTGGACTACAATGCCACAAAGGGTGGTGTTGACAACCTGGATAAAGTCACAGGCACGTACAGCTGCCGACGCATGACTGCACGATGGCCCCTTGTTGTATTCTTCAACATCATCGATGTGAGTGCCTACAACGCTTTTGTGCTTTGGAGGGAGATCAGTGAAGGCTGGAACAGCGAAAAGCTGTACCGGAGGAGGCTGTTCCTGGAACAGCTGGGGTACGCGCTGGTGCAACCCCAAATTGCACGAAGAGTTGTCCTACCAAGAGCCTCAGCGGCTGCTGTGGTGATAGTGGAGGATGTTCAGAGGGAGGCACACACCTCCAATCCTCCAGTGGCCAGAGGGCAAAAACGAGGCAGGTGCCAGATCTGTTCCACTAGGAACGATAACAAGACAACTAATACATGTGGGGGATGTGGCAAATACATCTGCAAGGAGCACATCCGTTGTGGATCATGTGCCCAGTAGTGCTTTACCCGTTCTTGGAGAGTGGGGGATGAATATTGCCATTTTTCATTTGTTTTACATTTCTTGAGAGAGGTAGACTCTAGGCTACTTTTTGCAGTCTGTGAAAAAATAGGAGTGGCAGACTTTTACAGTATTTTAGTTTTTTTGAAATAAGACAATATTTTTGGTAAATAGCCTACTGTCTTGTTATTTTTTTCTTCAAATATGGACACTCCAAATGGCCGGCCAATGGTCAGATATTTGTTGTTGTTGAAAAAAAACAAAACAAAACAAAAAAAAATACAAAATATAAAGAGTAATAAAAAAACTTCCCCCATTGAGGATTGCCACCTTATCCTGGTCAGAGGGTTTGTGCTTGACCCTTTCTTGGAGAGTGAGACGAATATTGTTATTTTCAAATGGACACTCCAAATGGCCAACGGTCAGATATTTGTTGTTGTTGAAAAAAAAAAAAAAGAAAAAAAAAAAGAAAAAAAAAAAAAGTTATAAAAAACTTCCCCCTGGAGGATTGCCACCTTATCGTGGTCAGGGGGTTTGCGTGCTTCCATGACCCTAAGAGCTATAGCTGGTCTTAGGGTAGAAGCCTGACTAAGTGCAATCTAAATGGCAAAAAACAACAACAACAACAACACCATACAATTAATACAATTCGGTCACATTCAATGATGGCCGCCTAACAGTAT
This sequence comes from Entelurus aequoreus, assembly GCF_033978785.1. Lineage (NCBI taxonomy): Eukaryota > Metazoa > Chordata > Actinopteri > Syngnathiformes > Syngnathidae > Entelurus > Entelurus aequoreus. The sequence goes on from NC_084746.1 coordinate 1,093,039, forward strand.
TCAAACTGCGATAACTCGGTCTAAGATGGTTGGATTGACTCACAATTTGTTTCTTTGTGTTCAGGGGACCTAGGAGCACAAATAAGTGGTTTACCACTGGGAGGTTATCCGGGGGGGGGGGGCGTAGTGTGCCAAAAAATCAATAAAAAATGGTCAAATTTGACACCAAACGGTATTCAAACAACAATAATTCAGTGTATGATGGTCAGATCGACTCAGAGTTGACTTCTCTGTGTTCAGAAGACTTGGGAGCACAAAAAAGTCAATTGGATCATGTGTCTTACTCCCACACACAACAACTTATAGAGCTTTACATCTCTGGGGTCTATGTGACCCCTGAGGAACGATGGTGTAGGCAAAAATCGAGGTCAATAGGAGGGTTAAAAGGAAAGGCCATGTAACACAGTGGTGAACATGCCCTTTCCCAACTACTTTGGCACGTGTTGCAGCCATGAAATTCTAAAGTTAATTATTATTTGCAAAAAAAAAAATGTTTATGAGTTTGAACATGAAATATGTTGTCTTTGTAGCATATTCAACTGAATATGGCTTGAAAATGATTTGCAAATCATTGTATTCCGTTTATATTTACATCTAACACAATTTCCCAACTCATATGGAAACGGGGTTTGTATTAAATGGAAAAATGTGGGAACTGATGTGCGTGGTCACTTCACCGCACTGAACCTACCTGCAGCAGGTACTCGAGCTTGCAGAAGAACTTGCGCAGGTTGGCGCTGTTGTCGGTTACAGGTTCCGAATACTCATCGTGTTCTTGACTCAACTGTAGCACGGCATCTAAGACACAAACGTAAGAAAACGTTAGAAACAGCTCACTCGCAGTGTGATGGAGTAAACCAGTGCGTCTTTTATTTACCATGTAAATCTCTGATGATCCTCTGCAGCTGACTCTGGCCAACTGATGTGCAGGAGGCCATCGTGGACAACTTCTGGATTCCAGAAAATAATTTCCAAAGGTTAGGAGGCCACAGGGAAGACCCAGGACACGTTGGGAAGACTATGTCTCCCGGATGGCCTGGGGACGCCTCGGGATCCCCCGGGAAGAGCTGGACGAAGTGGCCGGGGAGAGGGAAGTCTGGGCTTCTCTGCTTAGGCTGCTGCCCCCGCGACCCGACCTCGGATAAGCGGAAGAAGATGGATGGATGTTGTTTCAAATGAATGAGCCAACTTAAAGACACATCACAGCAGGTCACACTGAGGAATGTTGCTATAATTACAGACAACAGATGGCATATTTCACATTAGTAAATGCGTCATTGACAAACAATGTACATTTAATCCATGCAGTGACTCCCAGCTAACACACGTCACTATAGCACAGCCACCTGCTATTAGCCCCTACTTCCGGGTCCTGGAACGTTGTTTGAACACAAACATCGACTCGGGCTGATAGTAAAATAAGAGACAACCATGTATCAGCGCATAATAAATGCCAAAAATGACACTTACTTGGCGTATACTGCCTAGAATGACCAAAACAAATGCGTTCTTTGGTGGAAACCCGCGGCAGTGACTGGGGGTGGGGCTAAATCCATGATTGACAGGCGTGCTGACCAACCGGCTAGGCGCAGTTTGATTAAATTCAAGTTCGGTTGAGATACAGCGAGTAGATAAACAAGAGGAGCTATTTTTCATTTTTATTCATGAATTTTAAATTCTGCTGTTGGTGGGTAAATTATATTTTATACAATATAGAAGATACAAAATATATGTGCAATGTAACATTCTAACATAGACTGAGACAAACTTTGACAAAATGGTTCCACACAGTAGCAATCAGTTTCAAAGGATGGAAAGGATAATGCAGGTATTAAGTAGACTAAAAATGTATCATAGTAGCAATATAAAATATTACATATACATATATATATATATATATATATATATATATATATATATATATATATATATATATATATATATATATATATATATATATATATATATATATATATATATATATATATATATATATATATACATATACATATATCTACATAGGTGTATAGAGGCCCATTTCCAGCAACTATATCACTCCAGTGTTCTAATGGTACAATGTGTTTGCTCATTGGCTCAGAAGGCTAATTGATGATTAGAAAACCCTTGTGCAATCATGTTCACACATCTGAAAACACTTTAGCTCGTTACAGAAGCTACAAAACTGACCTTCCTTTGAGCAGATTGAGTTTCTGGAGCATCACATTTGTGGGGTCAATTAAACGCTCAAAATGGCCAGAAAAAGAGAACTTTCATCTGAAACTCCACAGTCTATTCTTGTTCTTAAAAATGAAGGCTATATATATATATATATATATATATATATATATATATATATATATATATATATATATATATATATATATATATATATATATATATATATATATATATATATATATATATATATATATATATATATATATATATATATATATATATATATATATATATATATATATATATATATTTTATATGGGGGTGCTGGAGCCTATCTCAGCTGCATTCGGGCGGAAGGCGATGTACACCTTGGACAAGTTGCTACCTCATAATATTATATTATATATATTATATAAACAGTATATAATATACTCATATATCATATTATTATATTGTATTATATTTGTACATACTATATACAATATATAACAAATCCCATTGACTTAGACTTAGACTTCCTTTTTATTGTCATTCAAATTTGAACTTTACAGCACAGATAAGAATGAAATTTCATTACATTAGCTCATGGTAGGGCAGGATAAAAAAAAGCAATAAGGTGCATATATAAATAAATAAATATATATAAATAATATGTATATAATATATATATATATAAAATAAATAAATATATATAAATATATATAAATAAATGAATAGATTATTGTACAGATAAATATATTGCACTTTTTCACATACGTCCACGTTTATGGATGTATGTTATATTGTCTTTTTTATTCCAGCGAGTTAATCCAACCAACCATGTACAATATTACAGTAGATGTAACGGCTGCAAAGGGAAAAAAAAGGGCAGCATGAAATAGCGAGTAGATCCAGCAGAAAATAGACATTATAAACAAAGAGAGGTAGCTAACATGTCAGGTGTCAGGTAATAGACATGCACCTCACATATATTTTTTCATGATATACCCTAAATAGGGATGTCCGATAATGGCTTTTTGCCGATATCCGATATGCCGATATTGTCCAACTCTTTAATTACCGATACCGATATCAACCGATACCGATATATACAGTCGTGGAATTAACACATTATTATGCCTAATTTGGACAACCAGGTATGGTGAAGATAAGGTACTTTTTAAAAAAATGAATCAAATAAAATAAGATAAATAAATTAAAAACATTTTCTTGAATAAAAAAGAAAGTAAAACAATATAAAAACAGTTACGTAGAAACTAGTAATTAATGAAAATGAGTAAAATGAAGTGTTAAAGGTTAGTACTATTAGTGGAGCAGCAGCACGCACAATCATGTGTGCTTACGGACTGTATCCCTTGCAGACTGTATTGATATATATTGATATATAATGTAGGAAGCAGAATATTAATAACAGAAAGAAACAACCCTTTTGTGTGAATGAGTGTGAATGGGGTGGGTTGGTGCACTAATTGTAAGTGTATCTTGTGTTTTTTATGTGAATAAAAAAATTTAAAAAAATTAAAAAATTAAAAAACCGATACTGATAATAAAAAAACGATACCGATAATTTCCGATATTACATTTTAACGCATTTATCGGCCGATAATATCGGCAGACCGATATTATCGGACATCTCTAACCCTAAATATATGTAAAAGCATGCATTGAATATGCAGGATATAACTGCTTTAGTTTTACTCCAGTGTTTGCTCAAAAATGCCAGAGGTGAAACTAGTGTGGGTGTGGAGCCTGAAAATGATGTTGACAGCTACAGCTCATAATAAAGGAACAGTGGCTTTCACTTATCTCTAACTGAAGGACTATCTGGTGTGTGTGGACTATAGCTTTTGTGCAGGTACAGTATTTTCTCTACATTATTCAGTCTTATAAATGAGGACCTTGACTGACAATATTTCATTATTGTCCTTTTAAAATACGCAAGTATTGCTGATAAGCTCATTTCTATTGATTGTCTAATTGATTGAGGAAAATGACAATTAGTATTGACATCTGTAAAAGCTCGGGCGTTGTGTTGTAGTTTTTGAACACGGTTTACAAAAGAAATAGCTTGAGAGTATTTACCTTGCTGAGCAGCTAAACCAACAACACAATGTACTCCACTAGCGGCTGCATGAAGATGCAAAGTGTGATGATAACCACAGAAGCAACTAAAATGAAGTGGTCTTTTTTTTCCATGTGTGTGTGATTTCTTCCTAGACATGCCTGCAACAGAGGAGTTGAGCAGCTTCCCAGCAACTACCTGGACATATGAGGATGATTACAAATATGACGATTATGAGTATGACAACTTCTACATGGATGAAAAGTGTAACGCCACAGGCCTGGTGCACTTTGGAGAGATCAGCAGTCCCATCTTCTTCTCGGCCACGCTGGTCCTGAGTCTGCTGGGCAACATCCTGGTCACGGTGATCCTGCTCAAGTACGAGAACATCAAAACCCTCACCAACGCCTTTATCTTCAACCTGGCCGTGTCGGACCTCCTCTTCGCCGCGGCGTTGCCCTTCTGGGCCTACTACCACGTGTTCGGCTGGACTTTAGGGGAGACGGCGTGCAAGGTGGTGAGCTTTGTGTTCGACGTGGGCTTCTACAGCAGCGGCCTGCTCCTCATCGCCATGACGGTCCAGCGTTACGCGGCCGTGTTGAACCCTCTCTCGGGATTGGTGTCTGCCGCAGGTGCCTGCAGTCTGCGAGCCTCCGCGCTCATTTGGATTCTTAGCATCCTGGTTGCCACCCCTGCCTTCATTTTCTCCAAAGTCGTAATCCAAGACGGACTGGGCGAATGCGTGTACGGGGATTCCTACGGCAGCCTGTGGAGAATCTACCAGCAAAACCTTCTTTTTCTCCTCATCTCGGCCGTGTTCATCTTTTGCTATTCTCAAATCTTGTGCCGACTGCTGCGTCCTTCCTCCCAAAGACGCAGAAGCAAAACCTTGAAGCTCATTTTCGCGCTCTTGCTGGTCTTCTTCGTAGGATGGGCTCCTTACAACGTCACGCTCTTCCTTAAATCTTTGCACTTTTGGCCAGAAACGGCCGTCAACTTCACCACTTTAGCGGAAAGATGCCCGGGACGCAATCTGCTGGGTTACGCCTTCCACGTCAGCAGACTTTTGGCCTTCTCGCACTGCTGCCTCAACCCCGTCTTCTACGTTTTGGTGGGCTCCAAGTACAAAAGCCACCTGAAGAGAATGATGGGGGGCCATCGCCACGGCAACGTAAGCAGTCGACAGAGCCGCTATACGATCACGTCGCTGTCGAGCGGGGAGGAGCTGGTTCTGTAAGACTTGGTGTGTCCAAAGTGCGTGACCGGCCCCAAACTCAGGGTTTTTTTTGCCAAATTTATTATAAAACTTTTTTTTATTTTTTTAAAAATTATTTTAAACAACATTAAAAAAAGACACAAGATACACTTACCATTAGTGCATCAACCCAAGAAAACCCTCCCTCCCCCATTCACACCCATCCACACTCATTTACACAAAATGGGCTGTCTCTTTCTGTTATTAAAAAAAACAAAACTTCTGTGGCCGTACTTATCAAACTTCTTAGAATTACTCCTAAGAAGTCTGCTAAGAGTTGACTTAAGAGTAAATAAATTCTTGGCTGAAAGCTGCACTTAAAAGTTAGTTATCAAGCGTCTTACTCACACTTTCAGCGAAGTGTAGGACTGAATCTTAAGTGTCACACTCAGAGCTGAATTACGACATTACTATGTGCCGTAAACGCAATTTTAGGTGACGTAATTTCTGTGTCCATAGAAATGACCAATCACGGAAGGGAATCCGTTGTCTAAGAATAAAGAAATATCTTGGAAATATTTAAGTGGACAATGGGAGTGTATATTTTGACAATAAACTACAAAATAATACAAAACAAACTAGTCCCCGCCGGCACTCACGCTACCGCTCCCTCTCTTCTCTCGCCCACACACTCACTGACGTCACTCACCTCACGGCCACACACATACGCTACTCTCATAACATTTTCTTTCCAATTCATTAATTAGGCAACTAATTTGAAACTGGTGTGGGTGGCTCTATATATACTAGCCCACTGCAGACACATGCAGAAATCAACAAGGAATCGAAAAGTATTAAATCTGTGACAAAAATAATATCCGCTCTGTCTAAACGATACCGTTTGATCAGCTGCTCGTCATCAAAAAAAACAAAAACATTGTTCCGTTCCCTGAACGTTCGCGCACGTCTCTCTCGCCTCAGTGCCATCCCCTGCTGGCCTCTCCTAACCACTTAAGACACCTCTGAAGGTCTCTTAAATATCGTGGAGAGTAGGAGTGATTCTTAGACTTAAGAACGTTGATAAAAAGCTTTTATTCTTAAGTTTGAGAGTAGGACTAAATTTCGCAAATTCTCAGGACTTAAGTGTAAAATGGCACTCTAAGAAGCTTGATAAGTACGGCCCCAGGTTCCTACAATATAGAATAATACAGTCCGCAAGGGATACAGTCTTTGGAGCACACATGATTGTGTGTGGTGCTGGTCCACTAACATTTTCAGTAATTACTATTTTTTATGTAATTGTTTTTAAATTGCTTTACTTTCAAACAAAACAAACAAAGGACCTTAACTTCACCAGACCGGGTTGTCAATGAAATCAGATTGTTCAAAAGGGTTCTTAAAACCAGGTCCAATTCAGATTACGTCCAGATCGGGCTCAGCAACACACACCTTCACCCATGTACACCAAAAACCAGGGAACACAACAGGTTGCATACAATCCACAAACAAAAATACATTTTCAAATGAAGCACCCATGTACAGTCCAGATCACATCCAAGTGGAACTCAGCAACACACACCTTCATTTATGTACACTTAAAATAGGGAATACAACAACAGATTGCATATCATATATAAACAAAATTACATTTTCAAAATAAGCCTTTGAGGACTTCCCATCTTTTTTTATGTTTTTTGGCATCATTATCGTTTTCAACCATATCATTTTCTAAAGTTAAAAAATACTGAATAAATGTTTTAAAGAAAGAAATACTAAGTGAATATCTGTTTTTTGCCTTAAAAATAAACCTTTTACCGAGTACTATAATTAAATTGACTAAATCATGATTGTCAATGAACTCTCCTAAAATAACAGAAACCACATTAAGCTTCATAAACAAACCAATCTTTAAACACATTTTTTCAACTTCCACCCAAAACAAAGACACAATATGACAATACCAAAACAAATGCAGGGTGGATTCAGGCTCCTGACAACAAAATCGGCAATCATCTGACTCTGTCATATTCCATATTTGTAACATTTTTCCCGTGGGTAGGAAGTTATAAATAATTCTAATTTGAAAATAACGATTTTGCACATCGATAGTGGTTTTGTAGATTCATTTGAATATTGCATCCAACGACAACGGGCAGTCAAAAAAGTCCTCCCATTTTCCATATGTGTTGTATGAGGCAGCCTTCAAAGATTTCTTTATTAAATAAAACTTATATATTTTTCTATTTATTTTACTTCCTTTTTGCCAACTAGAATTTATAAAACTTTGAAGTAGTGTTGTACCGGCACCGGTACCAAAATTATTTCGATACTTTTCTAAATAAAGGGGACCACAAAAAATGTCATTATTGGCTTTATTTTAACAAAAAAATCTTACAGTCCATTAAACATATGTTTATTATTGCAAGTTTGACCTTAGATAAAATAGTGAACATACTACACAACTTGTCTTTTAGTAGTAAGTAAGAAAACAAAGGCTCCTAATGTAACTGCTGACATAAGCAGTTCTATTATTTTGTCAAAATTATTCATGAATTATTAATCTACTTGTTCATTTACTTTTAATATGTGCTTAGTTTATCTCTCAGCATGTACTATCTACACTTCTGTTAAAATGTAAAAATCACTTATTCTTATCAATTTATTCACAATATACTCCATAAGTAATCACAATAAAAATAAATGAATAATAATGAGTGAAGTAAGTTATATTTCATATGGTGAGGTAAATAATATTATGTAGAAAATGAATGGATGGATGAAATAAATTGAGAATGTTTATCATGGTTCTTCTTCTTTGTACTTTATAAACACTTTAAAGGCCTACTGAAATGATTTTTTTTATTTAAACGGGAATAGCAGATCCATTCTATGTGTCATACTTGATCATTTCGCGATATTGCCATATTTTTGCTGAAAGGATTTAGTATAGAACAACGACGATAAAGTTCGCAACTTTTGGTCTCTGATTAAAAAAAAGCCTTGCCTGTAGCGGAAGTAGCGTGACGACACCGGAGGAAGAACTGCTCACATTTCCCCATTGTTTACACCAGCAGCAAGAGAGATTGGGACCGAGAAATCGAAGATTACCCCATTAATTTGAGCCAGGATGAAAGATTCGTGGATGAGGAACATGAGAGTGAAGGACTAGAGTGCAGTGCAGGACGTATCTTTTTTCGCTCTGACCGTAACTTAGGTACAAGCTGGTTCATTGGATTCCACACTCTCTCCTTTTTCTATTGTGGATCACGGATTTGTATTTTAAACCACCTCGGTACTATATCCTCTTGAAAATGAGAGTCGAGAACGCAAAATGGACATTCACAGTGACTTTTATCTCCAGGACAATACATCGGTGAAGCTCTTTAGCTACTGAGCTAACGTGATAGCATCGGGCTTTACTACATATAGAAACAAAACAAATAAGTCCCTGACTGGAAAGATAGACAGAAGATCAACAATACTACCAAACTCTGGACATGTAACTACACGGTTAATGCTTTCCAGTTTGGCGAAGCTTAGCAATGCTGTTGCTAACGATGCCATTGAAGCTAACTTAGCTACGGAACCTCGACAGAGCTATGCTAAAAACATTAGCTCTGCACCTACACCAGCTCTCATCTGCTCATCAACACCCGTGCTCACCTGCATTCCAGCGATCGACGGTACGACGAAGGACTCCACCCGATCACAGATGCGGTTGGCGGCCCGGAGACGGAGGAAGTCAAGGTGAGGTCCTTCGGCTAGCGCGTCTGCTATCCTCAAAGTCCTCCTGGTTGTGTTGCTGCAGCCAGCCGCTAATACACCGATCCCACCTACTGCTTTCTTCTTTGCTGTCTCCATTGTTCATTAAACAAATTGCAAAAGATTCACCAACACAGATGTCCAGAATACTGTGGAATTTTGCGATGAAAACAGAGCTTTTTTGTATTGGATTCAATGTGTCCGAATACTTCCGTATCAACCGTTGACGTCACGCGCATACGTCATCATACATAGACGTTTTATACCGGAAGTGTGGCGGGAAATTTATAATGTCACTTTATAAGTTAACCCGGCCGTATTGGCATGTGTTGCAATGTTAAGATTTCATCATTGATGTATAAACTATCAGACTGCGTGGTCGCTAGTATATAGTACATACATGTCGGTACAAACCTGTGTTATAGTACATACATGTCGGTACAAACCTGTGTTATAGTACATACATGTCTGTACAAACCTGTGCTATAGTACATACATGTCGGTACAAACCTGTGTTATAGTACATACATGTCGGTACAAACCTGTGTTATAGTACATACATGTCTGTACAAACCTGTGTTATAGTACATACATGTCTGTACAAACCTGTGTTATAGTACATACATGTCTGTACAAACCTGTGTTATACTACATACATGTCTGTACAAGCCTGTGTTATAGTACATACATGTCTGTACAAACCTGTGTTATAGTACATACATGTCTGTCCAAACCTGTGTTATAGTACATACATGTCTGTACAAACCTGTGTTATAGTACATACATGTCTGTACAAACCTGCGTTATAGTACATACATGTCGGTACAAACCTGTGTTATAGTACATACATGTCTGTACAAACCTGTGTTATAGTACATACATGTCTGTACAAGCCTGTGTTATAGTACATACATGTCTGTACAAACCTGTGTTATAGTACATACATGTCTGTACAAACCTGTGTTATAGTACATACATGTCTGTACAAACCTGTGTTATAGTACATACATGACTGTACAAACCTGTGTTATAGTACATACATGTCGGTACAAACCTGCGTTATAGTACATACATGTCTGTACAAACCTGTGTTATAGTACATACATGTCTGTACAAACCTGTGTATATAGTACATACATGTCGGTACAAACCTGTTTTATAGTACATACATGTCTGTACAAACCTGTGTTATAGTACATACATGTCGGTACAAACCTGTGTTATAGTACATACATGTCGGTACAAACCTGTGTTATAGTACATACATGTCTGTACAAACCTGTGTTATAGTACATACATGTCTGTACAAACCTGTGTTATAGTACACACATGTCTGTACAAACCTGTGTTATAGTACATACATGTCGGTACAAACCTGTGTTATAGTACATACATGTCTGTACAAACCTGTGTTATAGTACATACATGTCTGTACAAACCTGTGTTATAGTACATACATGTCTGTACAAGCCTGTGTTATAGTACATACATGTCTGTACAAGCCTGTGTTATAGTACATACATGTCTGTACAAACCTGTGTTATAGTACATACATGTCTGTACAAGCCTGTGTTATAGAACATACATGTCTGTACAAACCTGTGTTATAGTACATACATGTCCGTACAAACCTGTGTTATAGTACATACATGTCCGTACAAACCTGTGTTATAGTACATACATGTCTGTACAAACCTGTGTTATAGTACATACATGTCTGTACAAACCTGTGTTATAGTACATACATGTCCGTACAAACATGTGTTATAGTACATACATGTCTGTACAAGCCTGTGTTATAGTACATACATGTCTGTACAAACCTGTGTTATAGTACATACATGTCCGTACAAACCTGTGTTATAGTACATACATGACTGTACAAACCTGTGTTATAGTACATACATGTCGGTACAAACCTGCGTTATAGTACATACATGTCTGTACAAACCTGTGTTATAGTACATACATGTCTGTACAAACCTGTGTATATAGTACATACATGTCGGTACAAACCTGTTTTATAGTACATACATGTCTGTACAAACCTGTGTTATAGTACATACATGTCGGTACAAACCTGTGTTATAGTACATACATGTCGGTACAAACCTGTGTTATAGTACATACATGTCTGTACAAACCTGTGTTATAGTACATACATGTCTGTACAAACCTGTGTTATAGTACATACATGTCTGTACAAACCTGTGTTATAGTACATACATGCCTGTACAAGCCTGTGTTATAGTACATACATGTCTGTACAAACCTGTGTTATAGTACATACATGTCTGTACAAGCCTGTGTTATAGTACATACATGTCTGTACAAACCTGTGTTATAGTACATACATGTCTGTACAAACCTGTGTTATAGTACATACATGTCTGTACAAACCTGTGTTATAGTACATACATGTCCGTACAAACCTGTGTTATAGTACATACATGTCTGTACAAACCTGTGTTATAGTACATACATGTCTGTACAAGCCGGTGTTATAGTACATACATGTCCGTACAAACCTGTGTTATAGTACATACATGTCTGTACAAACCTGTGTTATAGTACATACATGTCTGTACAAACCTGTGTTATAGTACATACATGTCTGTACAAACCTGTGTTATAGTACATAAATGTGAGTTACAGTGATTGTACCTTTCACTAAATCCTAACACAAGAAAAAAAACCTGCAATCTGTTTTCTTCCCAATGAAATGTTTTTAAATTGAAGATGCCATTAAAGGATGTGATTCAGCTTGTTAGTTTGCTCTAATTTGCACATTGGAAGGTAACTTAATTAGCATGTGCTTGGATGACGACCCTTATTTTGATTTAAGGGGGAATATTAGGCCGTGATATCCATATGTTGCATTCTGCATCACACCTTCATTTTACTTCCATGCACTCACTTTCTTGGGGGAAAACATGATTTCATGCATACAAAAAGCAACATATGTATATGAGTGAAAGGTCCGCTGTTGTGCAACAGTGACATTTTAATGTTTTAATAACAATCATTTGTACCCCAAGAGTATGAGTTTATGAGCAGCAACATGAGAAAAGTCCATCATCCCCTTCACTTGTTTGCTTGTCTTTTGAGAGAGGAGGAAATCAAACGGTTTCAAATTTCTGGAAGGCTTTTCTACACATCTTAAAATAAAGCCTAGACCTCTGCCAGCTATCCATAAGTCAAGTAAGTGTCACCATTTTTAAATGGGCTTCATTGTTTGCTACATGCAACATGTTACGTTTGGTCTTCGTGTTTCCTAGCTCATGATTCCTGCTCTAAGTTTTTTCCTTAGCTTCCCTTTTGCTTGTTTTCTGTTTTTGGTACTACGCGTTATTTTTTGATGATTAAATCACGTTCCTACCTGCACGCCTTGTCCGGAGTGGTCCGTCTGCATCCCAGGAGAACGAACCCCGCAGTAAGCTGCGATCCCCCCCGTCGTGACAGAATGAAGCCAGCCCGACTGACCGGCAAAGGCAGGATTAAATAGTCCCTCTGATTAGTGCTCGGGAAACAGGTGAGCGTCCTGAGCACCAATCAGAGACAGGTGGAAACAATAAGCACCCATGGTAACTAAAAACAAACAAGGGTGCACAAAAACAGGAACTAAGGGAGTCCAAACTAACAGAATATAACAACACATGATCCGGGCCACGGATCATGACATTTTTACCACCGGGTACCATTAAAGAAACCTTGACCTTGACCTTGACCTTGACCTTTAAATAAGGCGGTCTGCACCACTTCTCAATTGCACACGCAGTGTTGTATGGATCGCACGCAACACGCCCACTCACAGTACACACTATTTCTTTTTTTACCCTTGCCGTCTAGCGCCTAGTATTTGGATCTTAGTAAATCAGGCCCTTACTGTGTACATTTGCAAGTTATATAGAAAGTTGCGTTGAACTTTGAGTGTATTTCACATTGTTTATTTCTTTTTTTGTCTTAATTTTTTTTGGGCTGCTTAATTGTATTTATATTATTTTATCATTATTTAGATGGGACATTTTGTCTGTCTATCTGTGTTCGCCCTGCGAAGAGGCGGTGACTTGTCTAGGGTGTACACCGCCTTCCGCTTGAATGCAGCTGAGGTAGGCTCCAGCACCCCCCGTGACCCCGAAAGGGACAAGCGGTAGAAAATGGATGGATGGATGCAGGCCTGGCCCTAACCAATCTGGCGCCCTAGGCAAGATTTTAGGTGGCGCCCCCCCACATCGACAGTGAAGTGTATATACTCACAAGAAACCGAATAGCTTTGTCTTTGACCTTTTTTTTTTACTTAAAGAAAGCAAATTAACATATTATATAAGAATGTTATGTCATGATTATCTTTAACCGAATCACAGCAGTGCTCAAATTAAAAAACAGCATTCCCTCTCATGTGATATTGCTTAATTAACATTAATGATGTGCACTTTAACAACTAGGCTTACAACTATACCTAATATATAAAGGGGTGGAAAAGTGACTATTACCTGCAGGGCAAACATTAGCTAACCAGAAGGCAATAACAATGTAAACAAAAAACACCTGCTTAAAAGATCTAATACAAATGTCCCTGAGGAATGTAAGGTGGGAGTACTGTAATTACCTAACGTTACATTATTATTTTCCATTACAATTTAGCCCCCTCCACAATATTAACCCGACGTTAAAACAGAACTAGCTATTTATTGATTAGCAATTGCCGAATCATGTAACATTAGCTTAATGCTAAAAAGCCAGGTTACTATCACATTCTGTAACAGACAAATAATTTAATGTAGGCTAACGTTACCTACCTGCTACCTCTGTCTTTTTCTCGTTTCTCCTCCTCTTCTTTTCTCTTTTTTCTTCCCTGGGCACCTGACAGTTTTGGCTGTTTTGACATCTTGTGTTGATTTTTTGATGTGATGACGTCCAAAAAGAGTCATGATACGGGAAGGGAGGGGGCGCACCGTGCGGGGGGAGGGGTGGGTGGGCGTAATATTGTAACAAATAATATTTCTATTAAATAGGCTTTACTTTGCATTTTAATTAACGTGGGATTATTTTTTGTATTTAGAAATAATAGTACCAACTTTTTTTTTTTTTTTTTCCTCCAACATTTGTGGCACTGGCGTGGCGCCCCCTGATGGACGGCGCCCTTAGCATTTGCCTATACGGCCTATGCCACGGGCCGGCCCTGGATGGATGGATGGATAGATGGGAAATTTTGCTTCGGTTTTCATGCATTTTGGTCTTCTTCTTAGCTTTAGGATGACAAAGAAAAAGTGAAGTACTACTGCATTGTGCAAAAACTCTCAACACTGTGAATGAATTATTGAGCAGTTTGCAGCATCAAGGGTTGGAATTGGGGGTTGAATCACCAAAAATGATTCCCGGGCGTGCCCACCGCTGCTGCTCACTGCTCCCCTCACCTCCCAGGGGGTGATCAAGGGTGATGGGTCAAATGCAGAGAACAATTTCGCCACACCTAGTGTGTGTGTGTGACTATCATTGCTACTTTAACTTGAACTTTATTACTTCTATACTTGTGTGACTTGTACAAGCATAAGCAAGCCAAGCGTCCACAAATGTATTCAGATTGGCCTAATTTATCTCTTTTTCTCCTTTTATAACGGCACATAATCCCCCCCATCCCCCAGCCCCCTCCTGGATTGACCTTGTGTGTTGTGACACAGAACAAACAAATGATCTGGCAGCAGCAGCAGGATCCATAAAAAATGTCATCTCTGCATGTTTGTCATTCAAAGCAGTGGAGTGCAACCTGCATGCTCACTGGACCTTTTCATCTATTTCTGCTTGTTTTCTTCAACATGTTTAAGACTTGTGTTTGCACTTTAGCAAATTGACCATTGGGCTCAGAGTGGTTGACCCACAACCAGAGGGTTGCGGGTTCCATACTCAGTCCCCCTGGGACCGTGTGGAAGTATCCTTGAGAAAGATTCTGAATCCACAGTTGCTTGGAGCACCTTGAAGGTACCATACACTATAATAATAATAATATACTTTATTTGTAAAAGCACTTTTCATTGAGCAAACAACCTCAAAGTGCTACAGTGCATTTAAAAACAAAACAAAACAACAACGCTAGAACCACAAACAGCTGCCCCCAACAAGTAAAATAAATAGTAAAAAAATAAAAATAAAATGAAATAAAATAAAATAAAAACTACAACAGCCTACTATACACTATAATAATAATAATATACTTTATTTGTAAAAGCACTTTTCATTGAGCAAACAACCTCAAAGTGCTACAGTGCATTTTAAAAAAACAAAAAACAACAACGCTAGAACCACAAACAGCTGCCCCCAACAAGTAAAATAAATAGTAAAAAAATAAAAATAAAAATAAAAATAAAAATAAAAATAAAAATAAAAATAAAAATAAAAATAAAAATAAAAATAAAAATAAAAATAAAAATAAAAATAAAAATAAAAATAAAATAAAAACTAGAACAGCCTACCATGCACTATAATAATAATAATAGATTGTATTTGTAAAAGCACTTTACATTGAGCAAACAACCTCAAAGTGCTACAGTGCATTTTAAAAAACAAAAAAACAAGGCTAGAACCTCAAACAGCTGCCCCCAACAAGTAAAATAAATATTAAAAAAAAATTAAAATAAAATAAAATAAAATAAAATAAAAAAAATAAAAAAATAAAATAAAAAAACAATTAAAAAAATACAAATAAAATAAAATTTAATTAAATTAAATAAAAACTAGAACAGCCTACCCTACACTATAATAATAATAATATACTTTATTTGTAAAAGCACTTTTCATTGAGCAAACAACCTCAAAGTGCTACAGTGCATTTAAAAATAAAAAAACAACAACGCTAGAACCACAAATGCTGCCCCAACAAGTAAAATTAATAGTAAAAAAATAAAAATAAAAAAATAAATAAAAATAAAAATAAAAATAAAATACAATAAAATAAGATAAAATAAAATAAAAACTAGAACAGCCTACCATACATTATAATAATAATTATAGATTTTATTTGTAAAAGCACTTTACATTGAGCAAACAACCTCAAAGTGCTACAGTGCATTTAAAAAAAACAAAAAAACAAAAAACAACAACAACGCTAGAACCCCAAATAGCTGCCCCCAAGAAGTAAAATAAATAGTAAAAAAAATAAATTAATAAATTAAAAAAAGAAAAAAAGAAAAAATGATAATAACATCGACGTCCCTTGTGTGGGCTCTGTGCCGAGGATGTCGTTGTGGCTTGTGCAGCCTTTTGAGACTTTTGTGATTTAGGGCTATATAAATAAACATTGATTGATTGATTGATTGATTGATTGATTGATTGATTGAATAATAATAACCAATACAAAAATTAATCTAAAAATAAAAATAAAAATAAAAATAAAAATAAAAATAAAAATAAAAATAAAAATAAAAATAAAAATAAAAATAAAAATAAAAATAAAAATAAAAATAAAAATAAAAATAAAAATAAAAATAAAAATAAAAATAAAAATAAAAATAAAAATAAAAATAAAATACAATAAAATAAAATAAAATAAAATAACATAACATAAAATAAAAAAAATAAAATAAAAATGAAATAAAAATAAAATAAAATAAAAACTAGAACAGCCTAATACCTAGAACTAGCACACATATATCTAAAAAAAGGTTGTTGTTGTTTTTTTTAAAAAAGAAGGGTTTTTAAGCCTTTTTTAAAAGCATCCACAGTCTGTGGTGCCCTCAGGTGGTCAGGGAGAGCGTTCCACAGACTGGGAGCGGCGGAGCAGGAAGCCCGGTTCTCCCATAGTTCGGATACACTACTCATGCAGTGTACTGTGTAGCACTCACTACTCACTACTGTGTAGCACTCATGAAAATAATGTTTACAATGTGTACTGCACATCACTCATTGTATATAGTGGATCTACACGCATACGGTATATTGCTCATTAAAAATAGTTTATACACTACAAACGTACTGTACTGTACATCACTCATTACACATAGTATATATGCATACTGTACTACCACTAGTTAAAAATGATATATACACACGTATTGAATATCACTCAATAAAAATAGTATATACACATTTACTGTATAACACTCATTAAAAATAGTACATGTACTGCACATCAGTGGTCCAGAGACCGGTCCACCGGTACTGGTCCGTGACAAATTTGCTACCAGGCCATTTTCTCTGACTTAACTTTCGCCTGTCCCTAGTGGTTCCCTGGAGCATTTTTTATCAATCAATCAATCAATCAATCAATGTTTATCTATATAGATTAGAAATGGAAAAAAATGGGGAAAAGTATTTTTTTTGTTTTAGTATGTTTTTGGTTTGAGGACAAACATGACACAAACCTTCCCAATTGTTAGAACTACCACCGTTGAATATGTTGGTGTGTATGCTTCACTGATGACACTATTTGGTGAACATCGTTTTGTCCTACTCATCTCGGTGGTTCTTGAACTCACCATAGCGTGGACTGTGACGCAACAGTTTGTTTACATGTAAAATTTTCCAATACTTCTTTGTCTCATTTTGTCCACCAAAAGCTTTATACTGTGCGTGAATGCACAAAGGTGAGCTTTGTTGATGTTATTGACTTGTTGGAGTGCTAATCAGGCATATTTGGTCAGTGCATGACTGCAAGCTAATCAATGCTAACATGCTATTTAGGCTAGCTGTATGTACATATTGCATCATTATTCTTTGTTTGTACCTATATTTGAGCTCATTTAATTTCCTTTACTTTTATCCTCTTTGTATATAATTTATATTTGCATGTCTCATGACACATTATCTCTATGTAATATTGGCTGCATTTCTGATAGTTGTTTATGTGCCATGTTGTTCCAGACCACAGCAAACATTACCTAGCTTGTCAAATATTGTAATAAATGTATTAGAAGAAGACAGCCTGCCGTTACCTTAAACTTGAACACACACATTTATACCTTTGGCCATTAAACGGCAGTCGTTTCCAGGAGTTATCTCACCTTCTGAGTAGCCTCTGCTTTACTAAAGGTTTCGAATGTTGTAAAAATGTGTAGAATAAATATTACATCGCAACATTTCTGTCAACGAAGATTTGCTTAAGCCTGCGACACATAGTCATTTTGATAGTAGGCTATTGCAATTAAAATGCAACACGGAACGACAAAGGTAGTCCTTCATTCCGACAGCCATCAGACTGTATAATGCATATGTTCCTTTTTGACTGTACTTAATTGTATAATAGATTGTATTTATATTATTCACATGTGAATAATGCTGTATAATAGATTGTATTTATATTATTCACATGTGAATGGCTCCAGCACCCCCCGCGACCTCAAAAGGGACAAGCAGTAGAAAATGAAAGTATGGACATGTGAATGATGCTGTATAATAGACTGTATTTATATTATTCACATGTGAATAATGTTGTATAATAGACTGTATTTATATTATTCACATGTGAATAATGCTGTATAATAGACTGTATTTATATTATTCACATGTGAATAATGTTGTATAATAGACTGTATTTATATTATTCACATGTGAATAATGCTGTATAATAGACTGTATTTATATTATTCACATGTGAATAATGCTGTATAATAGACTGTATTTATGTTATTCACATGTGAATAATGCTGTATAATAGACTGTATTTATATTATTCACATGTGAATAATGCTGTATAATAGACTGTATTTATATTATTCACATGTGAATAATGCTGTATAATAGACTGTATTTATATTATTCACATCTGAATAATGCTGTATAATAGACTGTATGTATATTATTTACATGTGAATAATGCTGTATAATAGACTGTATTTATATTATTCACATGTGAATAATTCTGTATAATAGACTGTATTTATATTATTCACATGTGAATAACACTGTATAATAGACTGTATTTATGTTATTCACATGTGAATAATGCTGTATAATAGACTGTATTTATATTATTCACATGTGAATAATGCTGTATAATAGACTGTATTTATATTATTCACATGTGAATAATGCTGTATAATAGACTGTATTTATATTATTCACATGTGAATAATGCTGTATATCAGACTGTATTTATGTTATTCACATGTGAATAATGCTGTATAATAGACTGTATTTATATTATTTACATGTTAATAATGCTGTATAATAGACTGTATTTATATTATTCACATGTGAATAATGCTGTATAATAGACTGTATTTATATTATTCACATGTGAATAATGTTGTATAATAGACTGTATTTATATTATTCACATGTGAATAATGCTGTATAATGGACTGTATTTATATTATTCACATGTGAATAATGCTGTATAATAGACTGTATTTATATTATTCACATGTGAATAATGCTGTATAATAGACTGTATTTATATTATTCACATGTGAATAATGCTGTATAATAGACTGTATTTATGTTATTCACATGTGAATAATGCTGTATAATAGACTGTATTTATATTATTCACATGTGAATAATGCTGTATAATAGACTGTATTTATATTATTTACATGTTAATAATGCTGTATAATAGACTGTATTTATATTATTCACATGTGACTAATACTGTATAATAGACTGTATTTATATTATTCACATCTGAATAATGCTGTATAATAGACTGTATGTATACTATTTACATGTGAATAATGCTGTATAATAGACTGTATTTATATTATTCACATGTGAATAATTCTGTATAATAGACTGTATTTATATTATTCACATGTGAATAACGCTGTATAATAGACTGTATTTATGTTATTCACATGTGAATAATGCTGTATAATAGACTGTATTTATATTATTCACATGTGAATAATGCTGTATAATAGACTGTATTTATATTATTCACATGTGAATAACACTGTATAATAGACTGTATTTATGTTATTCACATGTGAATAATGCTGTATAATAGACTGTATTTATATTATTCACATGTGAATAATGCTGTATAATAGACTGTATTTATATTATTCACATGTGAATAATGCTGTATAATAGACTGTATTTATATTATTCACATGTGAATAATGCTGTATATCAGACTGTATTTATGTTATTCACATGTGAATAATGCTGTATAATAGACTGTATTTAAATTATTTACATGTTAATAATGCTGTATAATAGACTGTATTTATATTATTCACATGTGAATAATGCTGTATAATAGACTGTATTTATATTATTCACATGTGAATAATGTTGTATAATAGACTGTATTTATATTATTCACATGTGAATAATGCTGTATAATGGACTGTATTTATATTATTCACATGTGAATAATGCTGTATAATAGACTGTATTTATATTATTCACATGTGAATAATGCTGTATAATAGACTGTATTTATATTATTCACATGTGAATAATGCTGTATAATAGACTGTATTTATGTTATTCACATGTGAATAATGCTGTATAATAGACTGTATTTATGTTATTCACATGTGAATAATGCTGTATAATAGACTGTATTTATATTATTTACATGTTAATAATGCTGTATAATAGACTGTATTTATATTATTCACATGTGACTAATACTGTATAATAGACTGTATTTATATTATTCACATCTGAATAATGCTGTATAATAGACTGTATGTATATTATTTACATGTGAATAATGCTGTATAATAGACTGTATTTATATTATTCACATGTGAATAATTCTGTATAATAGACTGTATTTATATTATTCACATGTGATTAACGCTGTATAATAGACTGTATTTATGTTATTCACATGTGAATAATGCTGTATAATAGACTGTATTTATATTATTCACATGTGAATAATGCTGTATAATAGACTGTATTTATATTATTCACATGTGAATAATGCTGTATAATAGACTGTATTTATATTATTCACATGTGAATAATGCTGTATAATAGACTGTATTTATATTATTCACATGTGAATAATGCTGTATAATAGACTGTATTTATATTATTCACATGTGAATAGTGCTGTATAATAGACTGTATTTATGTTTTTCACATGTGAATAATGCTGTATAATAGACTGTATTTATATTATTCACATGTGAATAATGCTGTATAATAGACTGTATTTATATTATTCACATGTGAATAATGCTGTATAATAGACTGTATTTATATTATTCACATGTGAATAATGCTGTATAATAGACTGTATTTATATTATTCACATGTGAATAATGCTGTATAATAGACTGTATTTATATTATTCACATGTGAATAATGCTGTATAATAGACTGTATTTATATTATTCACATGTGAATAGTGCTGTATAATAGACTGTATTTATGTTTTTCACATGTGAATAATGCTGTATAATAGACTGTATTTATATTATTCACATGTGAATAATGCTGTATAATAGACTGTATTTATATTATTCACATTTCCCCCAGGGATCAATAAAGTACTTTCTATTCTATTCTATTCTATTATAGCTAATATAGACACTTACATCATGTGTTGCCTTCATTATAACACTTATAAACAGCTTTTCATTTTTTGCGACTCCAAACAAATTAGTTTTTTG
Source organism: Entelurus aequoreus (assembly GCF_033978785.1). Taxonomy (NCBI): domain Eukaryota; kingdom Metazoa; phylum Chordata; class Actinopteri; order Syngnathiformes; family Syngnathidae; genus Entelurus; species Entelurus aequoreus. The sequence goes on from NC_084746.1 coordinate 1,114,802, forward strand.
TACTTTTGGTCCAGTATGGCTCTTTCAACGTTTTGGGTTGCCGACGCCCGCACTAGACACACCAATAAAACTACTGATAGGAAGTCGCCATTTGTTAAATTTGTTATAACTTTGTTACATGGGACAATGCACATTAATGAACATATTGTATCTACAGTACATAACGTATAAATGCAAATGTGTCAGACTTCCATCTGCAGTCCCTGGCTCATCCCTCCCTCATCTCATGGCAAAGAAACAAGTCCAGGTCTCCCACTGATTCAGCGTTATGGTGATTTGTGTTTTTCACACACTTATTTTTGCTGTGTGAATCTGCCACACGTGGAAGGCCGATCTTTAAGAATATTGCCTTCATAAGCCAGCACAACCTGCTATCCTGGGCCAGAACGTAGCTACCTGTTCCTGTACAGTGAGCCGATATTCTACTCGCTATATGCATACTCTCTCTCTCTGTGTGTTTCTCCCCCTCCGTGTTGATTGGTCTCATGTCCCCCTTGTCGTCTTCCAGCAGTCTACCTCCTTTCCCGCGTTACGAGCTGTGTGTCTCGTCTACCTGTGTTCCCCTCTTTTAGAATAATGATGTATATATTATCACACGAGCTTTAGTATGCTTGAAGTCCATTGCTTTAGTTATTAGCTATTGTGCTCAAGTTAGACCTTTCTAATCTATGCAAGGACAAAACTTCTTGTCTGAGGGGTGGCCTCAGCCACAGATGTTATCTTTGTGTTAGCCCGCTAACAGCCAAGGACTTCAACGACCTCAAGGAAGATAAGACGACAGCACGCAGACGAAGCAGAGACTTCAGGGACCTCAACGAAGATAAGATGACAACACGCAGACGAAGCGGGGTCAAGGCGAAATCACAAGGCCCCCAGCACATTCCATCACGTATCGTGCGTCCTGGACCTGCTTTGCATAATATATGTGACCACTCCTTTTAGAGGCGGCCTCAGTGATGTTGACTATGGAACTCCTGAATAAATAGGAGGGACGCAGGAGCTGAACCTTAGAGCGTAGGGCGAGACTGTGACTAAGTGTGCAGCTCCATGCGTTCTCCTCATGAGCTGAATTGAACTCTGTCTCTGCTTGATTCCTTGCTTCTTGTCTGATTAATAGATGTCATCAGAGTTTGAACCTGACACCCTCTGGTTCACCTTTTGGATCTCTACCTCCCGCCTGGACACGGACTTTGACGCCTCTCTATTGCCCCGGACTTCCTGCCTGCTCACGGACTCCCGAGCCAGTCTTGCCCCTCTTTGGACTTCCGCCTCTCGCTCAACACTACTGGTAACACTCAACAAAAAAAGGTTGGGGACCCCTGCTGTGTTGTACATCCTTCGTTAGAATAGTATATATATATATATATATATATATATATATATATATATATATATATATATATATATATATATATATATATATATATATATATATATATATATATATATATATATATATATACACACAAACTGTACATCACCCATTAAAATAATATACACACATGCACTGTATATTACTCATTAAAATAGTTCAGAGCTGTCTTTTCCTCACCAGTGCAAACAGTTTAACACCATTATCCATAGCCGGCTTGCTGGTGTTAGTGCAGCCCAGCACACCTCTGTGGGGCGGGGGCGTCCAGAGAGGTGTGCTGGGGGGGGGGGGGGTACTGTAACATGCAGCACTCCTCTAGTATGTGTCTCTTGGGGTACATTAAGCTTAATTAACTAAAGCATGCAGCATGCTGGCATGAATGGATGCAAGTCAAGGGCAGAGCAGTCACATGTTGCCTGGCAGGACCGCAGCATCTCCCTGGTGGGAAACGTGTCACACCATAAAAGTATCAAACATAACACTTGATCCATCATCAGGCAGAAAATGTGGCATGACATATGAGTCAGGGGAAAGGAAATTGTATTTTGTGTTCTTACTATTATTTTCCATTCATTGTTTAATCATATTTACTGGACCTCCTCACAGTGGACGCTGTATTTCATTTATGAATGATGAACAAATGAACAACAATTTGGAAATCCACCAATGAACCAAAAATCACTTTATATTCTCTCCTGCTCAGTAGTGTTACATATCTGAGTTATTGTGTAGAAATATGGGGAAATAACTACAAATGTGCGCTTCATTCACTAACTGTGTTACAAAAAAGATCAGTTATAATAATACATCATGTTGGATATAGAGAACATACAAACACTTTATTTATCAAATCACAATTATTGAAAATCAACGATTTGGTGCATTTGCAAACATCTAAAATGATGTACAAAGCAAACTATAACCTGCTAGCCAAGAATGTGCAAAAGTATTCTCAACAGAAGAGGAGAAATATAACCTTAGAGGAAAAATAAATTTAAAACATTTGTACGCTCGTACAACCAGGGCCGGCCCATGGCATAGGCCGTATAGGCAAATGCTAAGGGCGCCGTCCATCGGGGGGCGCCACGCCAGTGCCGCAAATGTTGGAGAAAAAAAAAAAAAAAAAAAAGTTTGTACTATTATTTCTAAATACAAAAAATAATCCCACGTTAATTAAAATGCAAAGTAAAGCCTATTTAATAGAAATATTATTTGTTACAACATTACGCCCCCTCCCCCTCCCTCCCGCACGGTGCGCCCCCTCCCTCCAGTATCATGACTCTTTTTGGACGTCACCACATCAAAAAATCAACACAAGATGTCAAAACGGCCAAAACTGTCAGGTGCCCAGGGAAGAAAAAAGAGAAAAGAAGAGGAGAAACGAGAAAAAGACAGAGGTATGTAACGTTAGCCTACATGAAATTATTTGTCTGTTACAGAATGTGATAGTAACCTGGCTTTTTAGCATTAAGCTAATGTTACATGATTCGGCAATTGCTAATCAATAAATAGCTAGTTCTGTTTTAACGTCGGGTTAATACTGTGGAGGGGGCTAAATTGTAATGGAAAATAATAATGTAACGTTAGGTAATTACAGTACTCCCACCTTACATTTGTATTAGATCTTTTAAGCAGGTGTTTTTTGTCTATTGTTATTGCCTTCTGGTTAGCTAATGTTTGCCCTGCAGGTAATAGTCACTTTTCCACCCCTTTATATATTAGGTATAGTTGTAAGCCTAGTTGTTGAAGTGCACATCATTAATGTTAATTAAGCAATATCACATGAGAGGGAATGCTGTTTTTTAATTTGAGCACTGCTGTGAAGTGTGAAGTGAATTATATTTATATAGCGCTTTTCTCTAGTGACTCAAAGCGCTTTACATAGTGAAAACCCAATATCTAAGTTACATTCAAACCAGTGTGGGTGGCACTGAGAGCAGGTGGGTAAAGTGTCTTGCCCAAGGACACAACGGCAGTGACTAGGATGGCGGAAGCGGGAATCGAACCTGCAACCCTCAGGTTGATGGCACGGCCACTCTACCAACCGAGCTATACCGCCTCTGTGATTCGGTTAAAGATAATCATAACATAACATTCTCATATAATATGTTAATTTGCTTTCTTTAAGTAAAAAAAAAGGTCAAAGACAAAGCTATTCGGTTTCTTGTGAGTATATACACTTCACTGCCGATGTGGGGGGGCGCCACCTAAAATCTTGCCTAGGGCGCCAGATTGGTTAGGGCCAGGCCTGCGTACAACACTTAAAACCTTCAGCATATCAGTATGTGGAATTAAATGATGGAATGGATTAAGCCAGGGGTGTCCAAACGTTTTCCACTGAGGGCCGCACACGGAAAAATTAAAGCATGTGGGGGCCATTTTGATATTTTTCATTTTCAAACCATAACAAAATATATGCATTTTTTATTTATTTTACCTTTAGGGGTCCCGGGGACCATAAAGGGTCTCAGTCATTAAAATGTTAAAAATAAGTCAGATTGTTATTTTTTGTTTATTATTTAACACTTACAGTACATCTCTATATCAACTTCAAGTTGATATAAAGTAATACAAATTAAAAAAAAATGTTTTATGGCTTTTCTGTCAAAAACAACTCAGTTTTTTTAATATTAAAACTGAAATATGCAGTATTTAGTAATTAGAGCCCTAAAAGATCAACAATGCAGGACACCTTTTTATTTTAATTCTTTCATATTTTTGAGTAATCACAGTGAAAAGATAAATAAAAAATCACTAAATATATTTGGGATCCAAAAGGTGCCCCACTCATAAAGTGATACATTTTTATTAGGTTTTTCTTTTACTTTCATTTCTTAAGTTAGGAGATCAACTTCAGATATATCTGTCCATTTTATGCTGGAACTATTATTTTGTTTGTTTTATGCGCTTTTGTCAAAGAAAACTTTGATTTTTATATATGGCTGCTACACAATATATGCAATATTTACCACATAAAACATTTTAAAGTGAAATATTTGAAGTAATTGGAGGCCTGAAAATAATTCATTATAACATGGATTTTTTGTCTTTTTTTTTTTTTTTTTGAGCAATGGCAAAAAAAGAAAAATGAAGAAAGACAAAAGAAAAAAAAACAGCCTGCATGGCAGCTTTTGTGTCAACATTGCAACTTTTTCTCGTTAGATTTCACCTCGTTCCACTTTTTTTAATGTTCTTTTTTATTTTTACAATAGTATTTCCAGAATGTGTGGCGGGCCGGTAAACATTTAGCTGCGGGCCGCAAATGGCCCCCGGGCCGCACTTTGGACACCCCTGGATTAAGCAAAGAAATGAAAGAAAGCAGCAATATAATGTTCACTTCAAGAGACTGTTCAAACTACAAGTGTTCACTAAGTACACACAACAACAATTATGATCAACATCTTCAATCTTTTAAAAAAAAAGAAGAGATAATAAGTATTTATGTATTTAATATTTGTTTACTTACTTATGGCATATTTATTTATTTATTTATTTATTTATTTATTCACTGTTCTGTTACAAAGAAATGGGCTAAAACTGCCATGATATAAAAGGGGTATATGATTAAATAAGCTCAGCTTCTTCCTACTCCTTTTCAGACGTGTTGTAATGAAACAAGTGGAAATATGTGATTATTCACATGTGAATAATGCTGTATAATAGACATTGCATCGTTTGCATGTTCCACTCAAACTGAAACTGAACAATGATAAGAGTGCGTTACAATTTGACTTTCATCATTTTATTTATTGTTTTTATTATTATGTTATTTTTTATGATCAATGCATTAAGTTAAAATGTTCAATTTCAATTCAAATATTGATATCAACAGCGCCATTTTTAAATAGTTTTTGTTAGACACTGCAATAGTTACATATAGCAAAATAAATAATAATATGCTACTCTCTATTTTATGCTACCCTTTTTTCATTTATTTTTTTGCTGCAGCTGTTCCCTATACTGTAATATTGTACATGATAAATGGGATTTGTTATATATTGTATATAATATAAAATATAACATAATATAATAATATCATATATATGTTTTATGTATATATAATATGTAAATATTACAATGTATGTTATATTTTATATTGTTACTATGGTACATTTTTAGTCTACTTAATACCTGCATTATGTGTTCCATCCTTTGTAACTGAGCTACTGTGTGGAACAATTCCCCTTGTGGATCAATAAAGTTTGTCTAAGTCTAATACTAAGTCTCCTCTAGAGTGAAATGTAATTGTTCCTCATTGATCAAATTAAACGATGTCATGTTTTCTTCAAATGTTATAAACCAGCACCATTTTTAAAATATATTGTTGTTGGACCCAGCGATAGTTATACAATAATAATAATAATAATAGTACAATAATAAGTGGGGCAGGTGGTAGAGTGGTTGTCCAAAAACAAACAATAAATGTAAATAGTTCTTTATAATTACTTAAATACAATAAATGAAAATATATATATACTCCATCTCTTGATCCTAGTTTGTTTGTAAAACACAAAAATATCACATTGATTTCATACAATTATATTGATACTATTATGTAATAAAAATGTATTAAAATCTTTATGGGCACGCTTTCTAATAGAATAGAAGAATAGAATAGAAAGTACTTTATTGATCCCTGGGGGAAATTAAGCACCACAGTTCGCTCACAATAGACAATAAACATTAAAGTATTTTTACATGTGAATAATATAAATACAGTCTATTATACAGCATTATTCACATGTGAATAATATAAATACAGTCTATTATACAGCATTATTCACATGTGAATAATATAAATAGTCTATTATACAGCATTATTCACATGTGAATAATATAAATACAGTCTATTATACAGCATTATTCACATGTGAATAATATAAATACAGTCTATTATACGGAATTATTCACATGTTAATAACATAAATACAGTCTATTATACAGCATTATTCACATGTGAATAATATAAATACAGTCTATTATACGGCATTATTCACATGTGAATAATATACATACAGTCTATTATACGGCATTATTCACATGTGAATAATATAAATACAGTATATTATAAAGCATTATTCACATGTGAATAATACAAATACAGTCTATTATACAGCATTATTCACATGTGAATAATATAAATACAGTCTATTATACAGCATTATTCACATGTGAATAATATAAATACAGTCTATTATACAGCATTATTCGCATGTGAATAATTTATATACAGTCTATTATACAGCATTATTCACATGTGAATAATATAAATACAGTCTTTTATACATTTAAGTACAGTCAAAATCAATATATAATCAATAACTTCAGACCCATTACTGCAGTTGTCATCTTAGGGACATGCTCGTGTTCACCAATGAAGCTCTGTAAAGCCTGCTTGGAGAAGTTTGGTGCACAAGAAGCCTACTCCACTAAACACCCTTGGAGGGAACCAGTGACCTTTGACCCCACGGACGAACAGGTCGTAGCTTCACTTGCTTATTTGGTTTCATTTCCGCTTCCTGTCAGGACAACATTTTGCATGTACAAGACAATCCTCTAATTAAAGCTTTCCTCTTCACGCGGCCATCAGGGCGTCCTTCCCACAGATCCTTTTCTCAACAACAAAAAAACAAGCCCACGTTGTTGTTTGACGAGGACGAGGACGCTTTTAGCCACCAGCTAGACAGCTGTTGTTGTTTTCTACGCCGTCCTCTTTTTCTCACTTTCATACCCCCCAGAAATCTGGAACCATCATTAGCGCCACCATATGTTAGTTGAATGGCGCTCGTGTGCATTACTGATCAAATCTTACCAGGCGCCGCAAATCGATTTTGGAGCATCCGCCAGCTTCATTGCCAGAAATGTCCTTTTTACACGACTCAATCCACCTCAGACAAGTCTGACATAATCCTGATGGCATTAATCACATTATTGTTGCTACTGACAGTGTGCTAAGTCTGCAGTTCTCCATTCGACCACTAGAGGGAACAGGCTGCTAAATGATCACCAATCAGCAAACAAGTTGCTTCTGACTTGAACTGCTTCTGCTCAACTTTGTTTTGCCTTATGCATATCATTTTTAGGGAACATTTAGTGCACCTTATACAAACCCCGTTTCCATATGAGTGGGGAAATTGTGTTAGATGTAAATATAAACGGAATACAATGCTTTGCAAATCATTGTATTCCGTTTATATTTACATCCAACACCATTTCCCAACTCATATGGAAACTTTTGTTTCGTTCAGAAGCAAAAGTCTGCAGAACACTACAGAACTCAGTAAACACATTTGGAATGATTGCACAAGGGTTTTCTAATCATCAATTAGCCTTCTGAGCCAATGAGCAAACACATTGTACCATTAGAACACTGGAGTGATAGTTGCTGGAAATGGGCCTCTATACACCTATGTAGATATTGCACCAAAAAGCAGATATTTGCAGCTAGAATAGTCATTTACCACATTAGCAATATATAGAGTGTATTTCTTTCAAGTTAAGACTAGTTTAAAGTTATCTTCATTGAAAAGTACAGTGCTTTTCCTTCAAAAATAAGGACATTTCAATGTGACCCCAAACTTTTGAACGCTAGTGTATATATATATATGAGAGGGCAATCTTCCCCAAAGGCAACACCCTAAGAAAAGTATTCAACAAGAACAACATTAAATTGAGCTACAGCTGTATGAACAATATATGACCAATCATTTCAAACCACAACAAAGCAATTGAAAAGGAGCCGCCCACCACCAGGCAGAACGACTCCAAAACCGACAAAGGCTGTAACCGCCGCAAGAAACCTGATTGCCCTCTCAACGGGGGGTGCTTACAACCATCAGTCGTTTACCAAGCAAAGGTAATACGCAAGGACATTAACACATCCGACACATATGTAGGATTAACTGAGGGAGAATTCAAAACCAGATGGAACAATCACAAGGCTTCTTTCAGAAGCAAAAGCCTGCGGAACACTACAGAACTCAGCAAACACATTTGGAATCTCAAAGACAATAATGTTGAATATTCAATAACATGGCAAATTCTTGCATCCAGCACACCTTACAACAGTGGTAATAAAAGATGCAACCAATGCTTAAAAGAGAAACTGTTTATTATATACCGCCCAGACCTCATCCCTCAACAAGCGCAGCGAAATTGTATCAGCATGCCGTCACAGAAAGAAACACCTCCTAGGTCAGTGTTTTTCAACCTTTTTTGAGCCCTTTGCGTTGAAAAAATGTGGAAGAACACCACCGGAAGAAATCATTAAAAAACAAAACTCAGTTGATAGTAAAAAGTCGCAATTGTTGGATTGCGGAATACAATGCTTTGCAAATCATTGTATTCCGTTTATATTTACATCCAACACAATTTCCCAACTCATATGGAAACGGAGTTTGCAGATCAAATGCAGCCTGTGTGTGTGTGTGTGTGTGTGTGTGTGTGTGTGTGTGTGTGTGTGTGTGTGTGTGTGTGTGTGTGTGTGTGTGTGTGTGTGTGTGTGTGTGTGTGTGTGCGTGCGTGCGTGCGTGCGTGCGTGCGTGTGTGTGTGTGTGTGTGTGTGTGTGTGTGTGTGTGTGTGTGTGTGTGTGTGTGTGTGTGTGTGTGTGTGTGTGTGTGTGTGTGTGTGCGTGTGTGGGTGCATGAAAGCTTCAGATCACATCTCTGTATTCAGGGTGACGAGGTCTACTTTACCTGCTGTTGACAGACAGCAAAGGACGGTGATTAACGACCACAGAGACTTAATTAACAAACCAAACATCTGGATATTGCCACCAGGCTTTTTTTGTCTCTTGTAACATTGCTTATTTCATGTGTCAAACGGTGCGTTCCCGTGCATCTCAGCACAAAAAGTAGACCCATCTGGCTAGTTTGGGACCATTTTCGATTTTTCAAGCTTTGTCCATTTTCTTCTTCTTCATCATCAATGATTTCTTGTGTCTTTCTTTTTAACGTAACATCATGCGACCTACAACGTTGTTATTGCACATGAATGCACGTCATGCAAAGTGCATGCATGCAACATATAAGAGGTCCCATCAGTGTCACACACGCCTGCCCAAGGTTTTGCTCGACCTATTTTATTGCAAACTCCAATCAATCAATCAAAGTTGACTTATATAGCCCTTAAAGGCCTACTGAAATGAATTTTTTAAATTTAAACGGGGATAGCAGATCCATTCTATGTGTCATACTTGATCATTTTGCGATATTGCCATATTTTTGCTGAAAGGATTTAGTAGAGAACATCGACGATAAAGTTCGCAACTTTTGGTCGCTGATAAAAAAAAGCTTTGCCTGTACCGGAAGTAGCGTGACGTCACAGGTTGAAAGGCTCCTCACATTTCCCCATTGTTTACACCAGCAGCGAGAGAGATTCGGACCGAGAAAACGATGATAACCCCATTAATTTGAGCCAGGATGAAAGATTCGTGGATGAGGAACGTGAGAGTGAAGGACTATAGAGCAGTGCAGGACGCATCTTTTTTCGCTCTGACTGTAACTTAGGTACAAGTGTTCATTGGATTCCACACTCTCTCCTTTTTCTATTGTGGATCACAGATTTGTATTTTAAACCACCTGGGATACTATATCCTCTTGAAAATGAGAGTCGAGAACGCGAAATGGACATTCACAGTGACTTTTATCCCCACGACAATACATCGACGAAACACTTTAGCTACGGAGCTAACGTGATAGCATCGGGCAACAATGCATATAGAAACAAAAGAAATAAACCCCTGACTGGAAGGATAGACAGAAGATCAACAATACTATTAAACCATGGACATGTAACTACACGGTTAATGCTTTCCAGCCTGGCGAAACTTAACAATGCTGTTGCTAACGACGCCATTGAAGCTAACTTAGTAACGGGACCTCACAGAGCTATGATAAAAACATTAGCTATCCACCTACACCAGCCAGCCCTCATCTGCTCATCAACACCCGTGCTCACCTGCGTTCCAGCGATCGACGGAAGGACAAAGGATTTCAACCGATCATCCGTGCGGTCGGCGGCTAGCGTCGGCTAGCGCGTCTGCTATCCAAGTCAAAGTCCTCCTGGTTGTGTTGCTACAGCCAGCCGCTAATACACCGATCCCACCTACAACTTTCTTCTTTGCAGTCTTCATTGTTCATTAAACAAATTGCAAAAGATTCACCAACACAGATGTCCAGAATACTGTGGAATTTTGAGATGAAAACAGAGCTTTTTTGTATTGGATTCAAAGGTGTACCAATACTTCCGTTTAACTAGTGACGTCACGCGCATACGTCATCATACATAGACGTTTTCAACCGGAAGTGTGGCGGGAAATTTAAAATGTCACTTTATAAGTTAACCCGGCCGTATTGGCATGTGTTGCAATGTTAAGATTTCATCATTGATATATAAACTATCAGACTGCGTGGTCGCTAGTAGTGGCTTTCAAAGCCAAATGTCTCAAAGGGCTGCACAAGCCACAACAACATCCTCAACTCTGATCCAAAATCAGGGCAAGAAAAAAACTCAGCCCAATGGGAACATGATAAACCTCGGAAGGGACCAGTCACCCACCGGGTGCAATGGATGCCGAGTAGACGCGGTTAATAATGTCCATAGTGGGGCCAGCAGGGATCATCTTGCATGGAGACAAGTCAGCAGTGCAGAGACGTCACCAACTGATGCAAAGAGTCGTGGTCCATCCTGGGTCCCAACTTGGAACAGCTAGCGCGTCCTTCGTGGAGGCTGATCTGTGGTCACCTGATAACCTATCCATGCAGGAGAGGGGGGCAGAGCAGAAAAGAGAGACAGCAGAGGGCGGGGAGAAGAGTTAGTGCTGCAAGGGGTTCTGGGTATTTGTTCTGTTGTGTTTATGTTGTGTTACGGTGCGGATGTTCTCCCGAAATGTGTTTGTCATTCTTGTTTGGTGTGGGTTCACAGTGTGGCGCATATTTGAAACAGTGTTAAAGTTGTTTATACAGCCACCCTCAGTGTGACCTGTATGGCTGTTGACCAAGTATGCGTTGCATTCACTTGTGTGTGTGTAAAAGCAGCATATATTATGTGACTTGGCCGGCATACACATACACATATATATACACAAATATACACATATATACACATACACATATATATATACACATATATACACATACACATATATACACATATATACACATATACACATATATATATACATATTCATACATACACATACATACACATATATACACATACACACACACATATATATATATATATATATATATATATATATATATATATATATATATATATATATATATATATATATATATATATATATATATATATATATATATATATATATATATATATGAGAGGGCAATCTTCCCCAAAGGCAACACCCTAAGAAAAGTATTCAACAAGAACAACATTAAATTGAGCTCCAGCTATATGAACAACATACGACAAATCATTCCAAACCACAATAAAGCAATTGAAAAGGAGCCGCCCACCACCAGGCAGAACGACTCCAAAACCGACAAAGGCTGTAACTGCCGCAAGAAACCTGATTGCCCTCTCAACGGGGGGGTGCTTACAACCATCAGTCGTTTACCAAGCAAAGGTAACACGCAAGGACATTAACACATCCGACACATATATAGGATTAACTGAGGGAGAATTCAAAACCAGATGGAACAATCACAAGGCTTCTTTCAGAAGCAAAAGCCTGCGGAACACTACAGAACTCAGCAAACACATTTGGAATCCCAAAGACAATAATGTTGAATATTCAATAACATGGCAAATTCTTGCATCCAGCACACCTTACAACAGTGGCAGACCGATATTATCGGCCGATAAATGCGTTAAAATGTAATATCGGAAATTATTGGTATCGTTTTTTTTATTATTAGTATCGTTTTTTGGGGGGGGTTTTTTTGGTTGTTTTTTATTAAATCCACATAAAAAACACAAGATACACTTACAATTAGTGCACCAACCCAAAAAACCTCCCTCCCCCATTTACACTCATTCACACAAAAGGGTTGTTTCTTTCTGTTATTAATATTCTGGTTCCTACATTATATATCAATATATATCAATACAGTCTGCAAGGGATACAGTCCGTAAGCACACATGATTGTGCGTGCTGCTGGTCCACTAAGAGTACTAACCTTTAACAGTTAATTTTACAAATTTTCATTAATTACTAGTTTCTATGTAACTGTTTTTATATTGTTTTACTTTCTTTTTTATTCAAGAAAATGTTTGTAATTTATTTATCTTATTTTATTTGATAAATTTTTTTAAAAAGTACCTTATCTTCACCATACCTGGTTGTCCAAATTAGGCATAATAATGTGTTAATTCCATGACTGTATATATCGGTTGATATCGGTATCGGTTGATATCGGTATCGGTAATTAAAGAGTTGGACAATATCGGCATATCGGATATCGGCAAAAAGCCATTATCAGACATCCCTAGATGCAACCTATGCTTGAAAGAGAAACTGTTTATTATATACCGCCCAGACCTGTCATCCATCAATAAGCGCAGCGAAATTGTATCAGCATGCCGTCACAGAAGGAAACACCTCCTAGGTAACATATGAGCCAATCACCACGCCCCTACGCCTGCCTGTACCTACCCGTTCTGTGCCCTATATAAACCATGATATGTGAATGCTTCGATTAAAATCTCCTGATGATTGAGGGAAACCCCTCATGAAACAGCCCTGTAGAGATGAAATAGTCTTGTGATTTTTCCCACACATATATATATATATGTATATATATATATATATATATATATATATATATATATATATATATATATATATATATATATATATATATATATATATATATATATATATATATATATAAAAAAATATATATATATATACGCTGAACGTCAGGTGGCGAATGGCAAGTGTCCAGGTTATGTAACGGGCGCCATGCAACGTCACTCCAAACAACGTAATGCTACACAACATATGGGATACACACACGGTGTAAACCACACACAATGTAACGTAACTCCACACAAATATTTAAACAGAAGGTTTTTTTTTTTGTCATTTTCGGGCCGAGTGTGAAGTGGACTTCGCCCCCCCAGACCCCCCCCCCAGCCACTGCCCCAAAGAAAGCTGAGCTGCCATTCTGAAAATCTATTTTGCCCCCTCCCCCCCCACCAACCGGCCTTGTCCTCAGGCTGCACCAGCTGCCGTCTCCGAGCGAGCACATTCCACACCCCGGACACGCCGTCCTCTACCTGCCTCACCCACCCCGTCCTCGTCCTCCTCGTCTTCCCTCACAAGCGTTGGACCCCCTTTTTTTTTGGGCCGCCGCCGTGCAAAAAGGTGAGGCGAAGTGATTCCCCCGTATAGCGGCGTGCATAACTAATGGCGGGCGGGAACACGTTAGAGTCATGGCACAAACGTCCTTGGGAAGACAAATGCATTTTCGTCAGAATAATTAAGTTAATTAACAAATTTGCATGCATATTCATCAGGGCCATTGAAGTCTTTCCAGCTCGCCTTGATGAACATTGCGGCGTAATAACCAGCTCATTTAAATTCTGCCATCCGCTGCCATTTGTGAGGATTACTGGGGGGAAAGTGACTGTTTGGGGGTGTCGGTCTTACGTGGACCCACTAGTCCTTTTCCAACATGTAAGCTTGATGAATTGATTTGACATGGACGTTTGTTGGACCCCACTTTGAGGCCCAGCTGCCCCACATAAATGTACATATTCATACATCTGACTCCTCCCCCTCGCCCAACACCTTCTTGCCACCCATCTTGGGTCGTAAACTCTCCCGGGCTGGCAGACTGTTAAAAAAGCTGAGGCCCCCAGGTGCCAACTCCCACTTCCCCCCTTCACCCCCTCTTGTCTCTGCAGGGCAATCCTTAAAGGCGACAAGGTGTGGCGGCACAGACTGGCAGCTTGGCAGCCGCGCCCGAGGACAGCGACACTCTGTCAGCCGTGAGCGGGCACTGCCGCACTGAACCCCCACCCACACCCCCACCCCCGCTCCGTCTAGTCTATGCCAATCCCACACAAAAGGATGCATTAGCACATTTCACTTGGCTTTTGTTTTGGTGAATTTGATTATTGGGGGCTTTAACCCTTATTAGTGGTGCTTTTAAGTGGAAAAAGAAGTGGGGCGCCAACACAGATGACAAATAGTCAACAAGGTTCATTCAAAATCTTTTCTTCACAACTAAATAAAACTCCCGCAAACAAGTAAATATAGCACAGAAATGCTCAAATTGTTTTGTTTTTTTCCTGGTCATTCCCAAACTTGTTGCTAGGCAACAATCATAGCATTAAACACTAGCTGCCCAATAGTCTAATAAGGAAAATGAGCACAAGAGGTTATTTTTTTTAATTATTTTTTTTATATAAATGTAATATTGTGATGTTGTTGCGCTATATTATGAACTAGACAGGGTGTTATATTTTATTTTGAAGTATCGCTTTTATTTTGAAGAACCGGATGTCCGTTGCAGGAAGTGTCTGCTGTTTTTTCGATTGTTTTACTTCCTCTTCCTTCGGACTTTTCAATGAGAAGGTAATAGTTCTTCCAATGCTCCGTGTTTCTTCATATTGTAAATATTATTCCTAAACGTTCTAGATACTTTAAAAGTTAACCCAATACTGTTGTATGTACAAGTGATGTGTTTAAAGTAATTTTTATGCACAATTTCGTTTATTTAGAAGTAGAGCGTCGACTGTGTGAATTGTTTGTTAGTATTATTTACCTCACACAGGAGCAGATATCACTCCGCCCGAAAGTTGTGACCTGTGTGTTTCGTGTTTCCAACGCAGGTATGTGGATTTGTGCATTATTATTATTTTGTGATAAAACGTTTTTGTTAATGTAAGTTAATTTATTATTATTTTTGTATGAATGAATGTTTGTTACCTCCTCTTCCTTCGGACTTTTCAATGAGAAGGAGCAGATATCACTCCGCCCGAAAGTTGTGACCTGTGTGTGTTTCGTGTTTCCAACGCAGGTTATCAATAAATATTGGAATGACGGCATGGCGAAGTGTCCTTTATTTTTTTTAAAAAAAGCTACACAACGCAGAATGAGAGTCACTACATATACACATATGTCTTTTTAGCCAACAGGAAAATGCAATATATTTAGTTTTTAGTAATACAAAACCCAAAAGCAGTGAAGTTGTCACATTGTGTAAATGGTACATAAAAAGAGAATACAACAAATCATTTTCAACTTATATTCAATTGAATGGACTGCAAAGACAAGATATTTAACGTTCGAACTGGAAAAAGTTGTAATTTTTTGCCAATATTAGAATGCTCATCAAAGACTTATTTGGAACATCCCACAGGTGAAAAGGCTAATTGGGAACAGGTGGGTGCCATGATTGGGTATAAAAGCAGCTTCCATGAAATGCTCAGTCATTCACAAACAAGGACGGGGCGAGGGTCACCACTTTGTCAACAAATGCCTGAGCAAAATGTTGAAGAACAACATTTCTCAACAAGGAATTTAGGGATTTCACCGTCTACGCTCCGTAATATCATCAAAAGGTTCAGAGAATGTGGAGAAATCACTGCACGTAAGCCATGATATTACACACCTTGGATCCCTCAGGCGCTACTGCATCAACAAGCGACATCGGTGTGTAAAGGATATCACCACATGGGCTCAGGAACACTTCAGAAAACCACTGTCAGTAACTACAGTTGGTCGCTACATCTGTAAGTGCAAGTTAAAACTCTACTATGCAAAGCCAAAGCCATTTATCAACAACACCCAGAAACTCTTCGCTGGGCCCGAGCTCTTCTAAGATGGACTGATGCAAAGTGGAAAAGCGTTCTGTGGTCTGACGAGTCCACATTTCAAATTGTTCTTGGAAACTGTGGACGTCGTGTCCTCCGGACCAAAGAGGAAAAGAACCATCCGGATTGTTCTAGGGTGAAAGTGTAAAAGTCAGCATGTGTGATGGTATGGGGGTGTATTAGTGGCCAAGACATGGGTAACTTACACATCTGTGAAGGCACCATTAATGCTGAAAGATACATACAGCTTTTGGAGCAACATATGTTGTTATCATAGACGCCCCTGCTTATTTCAGCAAGACAATGCCAAGCCACGTGCTACATCAACGTGGCTTCATAGTAAAAGAGTGTGGGTACTAGACTGGCCTGCCTGTA
Organism: Entelurus aequoreus; assembly: GCF_033978785.1. NCBI lineage: Eukaryota > Metazoa > Chordata > Actinopteri > Syngnathiformes > Syngnathidae > Entelurus > Entelurus aequoreus. Next base: position 1,131,340 of record NC_084746.1, read on the forward strand.
GTCCAGACATTGCAAATGTGTGCAGGCTAAACTATGAGAAGGGAGACTGTTGAACAACTTAAGCTGTACATCAAGCAAGAATGGGAAAGAATTCCACTTCAAAAATGTGTCTCCTCACTTCCCAAACCTTTACTGAGTGTTGTTAAAAGGAAAGGCCATGTAACACACTGGTAAAAATGCCTTTTTTGACATGTGTTGCTGCCATTCAATTCTAACTTCATGATTATTTGCGGAAAAAAAATGAAGTTTCTCAGTGTAAACATGAAATATCTTGTCTTTGCAGTCTATTCAATTGAATATAAGTTGAAAAGGATTTGTTGTATTGTCTTTTTATTGACCATTTACACAACGTGACAACTTCACTACTTTTGGGCTTTGTAGAAGGTGTAGAGAAAGTGAAAAGGAGGTTCCTTATGACTTCGGGGAGAGAGAGCAGAGGTTGGCAGGCAGTCAAAGATGAGATTATCCTCCAGGAGCCAAAAAAAGAAATGCAGGCGCTTTTGCACCTTTAGCATGAACAATATGGTACGCCACTGTCCTGAGAGTTTGCACTTGCAATTAACACGTTGATTCATGCACAAATCTGACATATTTCAGAAATAAATAGCATCACCTTGACAGGAGGATAAAAAAAATGTGATATAAATTCTTTTTTCACTCGGCCCCTCTGCTACTTTGTGTGCGGCTCTGTGCTGAGACATATGTTGTGCATGCGAAGCTGTTATCATGGCTGGAAGTGTGATTGTTGCAGGCAAGATGGCACTCTTTGCCTCTAACGTGCCTAAAAAGCCTGTCTGACGCAACAACAAAAAGAGGCATGCAGGTATTTCTCTGGAGAAACTTGTGGATGCGGTCAACACGTGACGATATACATTTCACGCTTAGTGGAGGCATTTTTTTATGACACATTTGACTCATTTACAGCTGCTTGTTTTGAAGCTTCCATCGAAGCGAGACGAATAAATAAAGAAGCACAAATGGACCATTAAACTGACCTTCAAACTCCACCTGGAGAACATCAAGCTGTCATGCAGGAGCGGGAACATCAGTACCACACTGCAAAAAGTCAGTGTTCAAAAACAAGAACAAAAAACATAAAAAATGAGGGGTGTTTTATTTGAACTAAGCAAAATGATCTGCCAATAGAACAAGAAAATTGGGCTTGTCAAGACTTTCCAAAACAAGTAAAATTAGCTAACTTCAATGAACCCAAAAATACTTTAAAATAAGTATATTCTCACTAATAACAAGTGCACTTTTCTTGGTAGGAAAAAAAAGAGACCTTTTTGCTCAATATGTTGAAAAATATTCTTAAATGAAGTAAATGCTAGTGCCATTATCTTGACATAATGATATGCGCTCGGCATTACATTTCTTCAAACCAGCAAACTTATACTAAAAACTAATTTATTGTTCTTAAAAGCCTACTGAATTTTTTTTTTTTATTCAAACGGGGATAGCAGATCCATTCTATGTGTCATACTTGATCATTTCGCGATATTGCCATATTTTTGCTGAAAGGATTTAGTATAGAACAACGACGATAAAGATTGCAACTTTTGGTCTCTGATAAAAATAAGCCTTGCCCCTACCGGAAGTAGCGTGACGACGTCGGAGGTCAGAGGAAAGGCTGCTCACATTTCCCCATTGTTTACACCAGCAGCGAGAGCGATTCGGACCGAGAAAGCGACGATTAACCCATTAATTTGAGCGAGGATGAAAGATTTGTGGATGAGGGACGTGAGAGTGAAGGACTAGAGTGCAGTGCAGGACGTATCTTTTTTCGCTCTGACCGTAACTTAGGTACAAGCTGGCTCATTGGATTCCACACTCTCCTTTTTCTATTGTGGATCACATATTTGTATTTTAAACCACCTGGGATACTATATCCTCTTGAAAATGAGAGTCGAGAACGCGAAATGGACATTCACAGTGACTTTTATCTCCACAACAATACATCGGCGAAACACTTTAGCTACTGAGCTAACGTGATAGCATCGGGCTCAAATGCAGATATAAACAAAATAAATAAACCCCTGACTGGAAGGATAGACAGAAAATCAACAATACTATTAAACAATGGACATGTAAATACACGGTTAATGCTTTCCAGCTTGGCAAAGATTAACAATGCTGTTGCTAACGACGCCATTGAAGCTAACTTAGCAACGGGACCTCACAGAGCTATGCTAAAAACATTAGCTATGCACCTACGCCAGCCAGCCCTCATCTGCTCATCAACACCCGTGCTCACCTGCGTTCCAGCGATCGACGGAAGGACGAAGGACTTCACCCGATCACCGTGCGGTCGGCGGCTAGCGTCGGATAGCGCGTCTGCTATCCAAGTCAAAGTCCTCCTGGTTGGGTTGCTGCAGCCAGCCGCTAATACACCGATCCCACCTACAACTTTCTTCTTTGCAGTCTCCATTGTTCATTAAACAAATTGCAAAAGATTCACCAACACAGATGTCCAGAATACTGTGGAATTTTGAGATGAAAACAGAGCTGTTTGTATTGGATTCAATGGGCTCCAAATACTTCCGCTTCAATTGTTGACGTCACGCGCAAACGTCATCATATCGAAACGTTTTCAGCCAGTAGTTTGCCGGGAAATTTAAGATGTCACTTTATAAGTTAACCCGGCCGTATTGGCATGTGTTGCAATGTTAAGATTTCCTCATTGATATATAAACTATCAGACTGCGTGGTCGCTAGTAGTGGCTTTCAGTAGGCCTTTAATGGAACTGCAACAAGGCAAGCGCTTGTTACTCTCGGGGTCTCCTAGCCGCTCAGGCAAATCATATTGTCTAAAAATGCATTTTTCCATCAACAACATGACATCATCGCGCCAAGTGCGTGCTCTTTCAGTCAATTAGTGCGCATACACTGCAAAAAGTCAGTGTTCAAAAACAAGAATAAATATTACAAAAATGAGGGGTATTTTATTTGAACGAAGCAAAATTATCTGCCAATAGAACAAAAACATTTGGCTTGTCAAGACTTTCCAAAACAAGTAAAATTAGCTAACCTCAATGAACCCAAAAATACTTTAAAATAAGTATATTCTCACTAATAACAAGTGCACTTTTCTTGGTAGAAAAAAAAAGAGACCTTTTTGCTCAATATGTTGAAAAATATTCTTAAATGAAGTAAATGCTAGTGCCATTATCTTGACATAATGATATGCACTCGGCATTACATTTCTTGAAACCAGCAAACTTATACTAAAAACTAGTTTATTGTTCTTAATGGAAAGGCAACAAGGCAAGCGCTTGTTACTCTCGGGGTCTCCTAGCCGCTCAGGCTAATCATATTGTCTAAAAATGCATTTTTCCTTGGATAACGTGACATCGCGCCAAGTGCGTGCTCTTTCAGTCAATTAGTGTGTATACACTGCAAAAAGTCAGTGTTCAAAAACAAGAAAAAAAAATACAAAAATGAGGGGTATTTTATTTGAACTAAGCAAAATTATCTGCCAATAGAACAAGAAAATTGGGCTTGTCAAGACTTTCCAAAACAAGTACAATTAAAGCTGCAAGCAGCGTTGGTCGGGCCCACATATTTTGCAAGTGCTAGTCCTAAGTGGTCAGTGTATGAAATCTAGCCCTAAGTCAGACCTACATAGAGGTTTTTGTTTCATGTCTCTACGATATTCGTACTGGGAGTTAGAGGAAGTTGTGTCTGTGTTTTTTTCCTAGGTGCTGCGGCGCAGTGGTTTGTTGAAGGCTCATAAAATCAAAACTGTAGCACTTATCCAAACTCTTTGAGTATCCTTCAATCAGAAGGGTTCAATCTCTCTCCTGTAGTAGTTTGAAGCCGAAACGACAAACGCGCTCAGAGGAGATAATGTTTGATGTTTGGTGACCGTTTTTTTTTTACAAAAATTTAGTTTTGAAGGGGATATTGCAAACTTCCTGTTGATTTTTGCTGTAGAATGTCAATCTATGAAATGTAGGTCTAAGTGAGACCTACATAGAGGTTTTTGTTTCATGTCTCTAAGACGTTCCTACCGGAAGTTAAAAGCAGTTTTGTCTGTGTTTTCCTCTGAGGAGCAGTTTTGTCTCTGTTTTATTCAAAAATTGCGCTAGAGAGCAATTTTGAATTTTGGGGTTCGGTTTTTTTTTTAGATCGCAATTTCCACCAGTCCCGATGTGTGTGAAAAGTTTGGTGAGTTTTGAAGTATTTTAAGGGGGTCAAATTACAGCTCAAAGAGGCAAAAATGAGTGTTTTTAGTCATTTTTTGTCTTGAAGGGGAAATTGCCAACTTCCTGTTGGTTTTTGCCCGAGGATGGGAAATTATGAAATGTAGGTCTAAGTGAGACCTACATAGAGGTTTTTGTTTCATGTCTCTACGACCTTCCTAGTGGGAGTTACAGGCAGTTTGTTTTTGTGTCAAAGTCATGATTTATTTTTTTCATGCTAAAAATAAGAAATGATGACTTTAAAAAAGTAGTTTTCTACTTGTGAGTGTTGATAGCACAGCTTTGCAACAGTTGATATTCTAGTTTCAAGCATGTTTTACTCAATATAGGTCATCAAATCTCAGCAACAAGCTGTAATATCTTACTGAGATCATTTAGGAGCAAAACACTTAAAACAAGTAAAACACTCTAGCATAAAATCTGCTTAGTGAGAAGAATGATCTTATCAGACAGAAAATAAGCAAAAATCACCCTTATTTGAGATGTTTCATCTTACTTAGATGTCACTTTTTGCAGTGTAGGGTAATGTTGCAGGAAGTCCTAAAGCAAAACTCTGCTCACCCGGAATTGTTCACGCTTGGTGGAGGTAATAAATAAATGCGGCGGGATGGAAGTGCATTCAAAAGTAGCATTGGAGATGGCCGCCATCCTTTACCAGCTGGCTACATTATTAATAAGACGCATGCTTGTTTACGCGTCACGTGAGAAGGGAAGAAGTGTTTTTCCTGCATGCTTGCTTCTGAATATTTAGCATTCAGCAGGATATTCAATCCAATATAAGAATTGAGAAGGTCGAAGGATATTTTTGATGATTATTATTAGTGATGTCCGATAATGGCCTTTTGCCGATATCCGATATTCCGATATTGTCCAACTCTTTAATTACCGATAGTGATATCAACCGATACCGATATCAACCGATATATGCAGTCGTGGAATTAACACATTATTATGCCTAATTTGGACAACCAGGTATGGTGAAGATAAGGTACTTTTTAAAAAAATTAGTAAAATAAGATATATAAATTAAAAACATTTTCTTGAATAAAAAAGAAAGTACAACAATATAAAAACAGTTACATAGAAACTAGTAATGAATGAAAATGAGTCAAATTAACTGTTAAAGGTTAGTACTATTAGTGGACCAGCAGCACGCACAATCATGTGTGCTTACGGACTGTATCCCTTGCAGACTGTATTGATATATATTGATATATAATGTAGGAAGCAGGGGCCGTACTTATCAAGCTTCTTAGAATTACTCCTAAGAAGTCTGCTAAGAGTTGACTTAAGAGTAAATAAATTATTCGCTGAAAGCTGCACTTAAAAGTTAGTTATCAAGCGTCTTACTCACACTTTCAGGGAAGTGTAGGACTGAATCTTGAGTGTCACACTCAGAGCTGAATTACGACATTACTATGTGCCGTAAACGCAATTTTAGGTGACGTCATTTCTGTGTCCATAGAAATGACCAATCACGGAATGGAATCCGTTGTCTAAGAATAAAGAAATATCTTGGAAATATTTAAATGGACAATGGGAGTGTATATTTTGACAATAAACTACAAAATAATACAAAACAAACTAGTCCCCGCCGGCACTCACGCTACCGCTCCCTCTCTTCTCTCGCCCACACACTCACTGACGTCACTCACCTCACGGCCACACACATACGCTACTGTCATAACATTTTGTTTCCAATTCATTAATTAGGCAACTAATTTGAAACTGGTGTGGGTGGCTCTATATATACTAGCCCACTGCAGACACATGCAGAAATCAACAAGGAATCGAAAAGTATTAAATCTGTGACAAAAATAATATCCGCTTTGTCTAAACGATACCGTTTGATCAGCTGCTCGTCATCAAAAAAAAAAAAAACATTGTTCCGTTCCCTGAATGTTCGCGCACGTCTCTCTCGCCTCAGTGCCATCCCCTGCTGGCAACTCCTAACCACTTAAGACACCTCTGAAGGTCTCTTAAATATCGTGGAGAGTAGGAGTGATTCTTAGACTTAAGAACGTTGATAAAAAGCTTTCATTCTTAAGTTTGAGAGTAGGACTAAATTTCGCAAATTCTCAGGACTTAAGTGCAAAATGGCACTCTAAGAAGCTTGATAAGTACGACCCCAGAATATTAATAACAGAAAGAAACAACCCTTTTGTGTGGATGAGTGTAAATGGGGGAGGGAGGTTTTTTGGCTTGGTGCACTAATTGTAAGGGTATCTTGTGTTTTTTATGTTGATTTAATCAAATAAATTAAAAAAACGATACTGATAATAAAAAAAAACTATACCGATAATTTCCGATATTACATTTTAACGCATATATCGGCAGGCCGATATTATCGGACATCTCTAATTATTATCTGTCCGCCATGTTTGATCTGCCATTTGGAAATCACGACGACGTTAACATTCCAGCACAAGCGAAATGTTGTGTTTTACTTTATTTTAGTTTTCTTTACATGATTAAAGAACATCTTGTAGCTTGTTTGTAAGCCGCCTTTTAAGGTGTGTGTGTGTGTGGGGGGGGGGGGGGGGGGGGGGTTGACGACTGCAGTGTTTGATGCTGCAATTGATGGGCAAGGTGTGAAGAAAGTCCCAAAGCCTCGGAAGAATTTGATTACCTCCATCTATTATCTGCACAGTGAGCAATGGTGAGGCTCGCCATCTGTCATCCGTTTCATTTGCATCGTCAACACCTGCCCCGCCTGTTTATGCCTCCACTTTTTCTTTTTTTCCCCCTCTTTTCTCTTTTTAAGACGCCTTTCATGGCACTGAGGAATGTTGACTTTCCCTGCTAAATGCATTAGTTCCACAAGTTCAAACGACATATTGCCTGTGAACAACTCCGAGTGCTAATAGACTTTGCAAAGTCTTCTTCTTTCATTGCTCCTCATAAGCACTACTTTATAGCGTAGTCTATACATGCACATATACACTCCTTTATGGACTATACAGCACACATCCATACTACGTACTCATAACAGATGGAGGGACGGAGGCGTAGATGGACTGACAGACAGATTGACAGATGGGTAGATGAAGGCATACCACTGGGTGGATGGACAACAGATATCATGGAGAAAACTGACTGAGATGAATAGATAGAAATGATTGACAAAGGGGTGGATGGGCATGGACAGATATACTATCGATAAAAGGATGAACAATTGGAAAGAGATACTAGTGAAAGACGATTGGACAGATTGGATAAATGGAGTGCATACATGGATGGACAGCACATAGATACGTACTATTGACTGATGGATGATGGATACTGTTAGAGACAGATGGATAGATAGATTGATAGTGTGGCTCAGTTGGTAAAGCAGCCGTGCCAGCAAATTGAGGGTTCCTCGCTTCCGCCATCCTAGTCACTGCCGTTGTGTCCACTGTCGTCGCACTTTACCAACCTGCTCCCAGTGCCACCCACACTGCTTTAAATGTAACTTAGATCATGGCTTTCACTATGTAAAAGCGCTTTGAGTCACTAGACAATGTGAAAGATGGATGATAGATACTGTATATGGGCAGATGGATAGATGGATGAACACATAGACAGACCAACCAAGAGAACAACCGACCGAAAGAGCGAACAACACACTAACATTGCAATCAACAAAATGACCCACAGACCAAACGACACACAGACCAACAGAGAGAATGACTGACCAACAAACTGAATGCCTGACAGACCTAACAACCCACCAACAGACCAAATGACTTACCAACAAACTTGGCGACCTATCAGCAGACCAATGTACAGACTGACCAACAGACCGACCATTCGAACAACAGCCCAAATGACAAACAAACCGACAGACAGACTGACTGAATTAAAGACCGAGAGACCAATCAGACGGCAGACCAAACAACCAACCAACGAACTACACAACAGATAAACCTAAGGTCCAGCCAACTGACTGAGCACTTACAACCAACCAACAGGCTGAACTACAGCCCGATCAATATACTGAAGGACACATCAACAGAGCGACCAACCAGCAGTACGACCGACCATCTGACAGATCTAACGAGCAATCAACTGACTGATTGAATGACTTACTCAACAGACCAAACGAAGGACCAACCGATCGAACGGAAGACCTAACAAATGATCGACAGACCAACTGACTTAATGACAGATTTAATGACCAATCGATAGACGGAACGACAGATCGCCAGACAGACCTACTGACTAATTGAACGACTGACCGGATGACTTAAAGGGAACTGCACTTTTTTGGGAATTTTGCCTATCATTCACAAGTAGGCATGTGTAGTAGAATTTCTGACCTTTGACCTATATTTCATGTCTTTCAAGAATGTACGCTCAATAAATTTCTCTTCTATTCTGTGCCAGTGGGACAAAAGTGAATATTAAGTCGTGCCAACCTGTCTACAGAATTTTTTGATTGTTTAAGTACGATTAAGGAATCCAAGGATGTTGCAAAAACATATGCGTCAGGAGTGACGCACAAGAGACAGATAAAACTGGCAGGAGACCGGGACTCGGGAGAGATTGCTTTGTGAGTCCTCCGGAGGACGTTTGTGTGTCTGCATGGACAGCTCAATCTGACTTGATAATGGATAAATAAACTTTTTGTACTAAATTCACTTTTGTTGCTGTTTAAGCTCTGGACAATCCACCACACATGAAAATGGATGTTATTTTTTTTCTTGCATTCTAAATATTAAATAAATGCGATCAACGGAGCCTATGGGAGCCGTGCAATGCCGCCTATAAAGCGTCCAAACACCTCCATTGAGGTATTATATACACGATGTAAGTTTATATGTAATGTAGTAACAGGGACATTTATATATATATATATTTTGATCATTTTGAGCATACGAGGCGCATTAATTTAAAAAACGCATCACAATGTTTGCTTTTTTTTTCTCTTTATCACTGATTATTAGGGATGTCCGATAATGGCTTTTTGCCGATATCCGATATGCCGATATTGTCCAACTCTTTAATTACCGATACCAATATCAACCGATACCGATATCAACCGATATATACAGTCGTGGAATTAACACATTATTATGCCTAATTTGGACAACCAGGTATGGTGAAGATAAGGTACTTTTTAAAAAAATGAATCAAATAAAATAAGATAAATAAATTAAAAACATTTTCTTGAATAAAAAAGAAAGTAAAACAATATAAAAACAGTTACATAGAAACTGGTAATGAATGAAAATGAGTAAAATGAAGTGTTAAAGGTTAGTACTATTAGTGGAGCAGCAGCACGCACAATCATGTGTGCTTACGGACTGTATCCCTTGCAGACTGTATTGATATATATTGATATATAATGTAGGAAGCAGAATATTGATAACAGAAATAAATGGGGGGAGGGGTTTTTTTTGGCTTGGTGCACTAATTGTAAGTGTATCTTGTGTTTTTTATGTGGATTTAATAAAAAAAACACCAAAAAAAACAAAACAAAAAACCCGATACTGATAATAAAAAAAACGATACAGATAATTTCCGATATTACATTTTAACGCATTTATCGGCCGATAATATCGGCAGACCGATATAATCGGACATCTCTACTGATTATTACTCACTGCAGACTTCATGAGAGCCAACAAACATAATAAAACATCACTTTACTGCTGTCATTAGGAGGCTGACTGTTCATATATTCCCATGTAGATGAAAAATGACTCATAATCCTCACAAAAAAACGGGGTGGGGAACAAGCGTCTTTTCGTGTCGTCCTCCCAAGTTTCGGGTCCTAAATGGCTGTCAGAGTGTACCAGCTTGTCGGAATACCTACTCAGACGTCTCATGTCCAGGTGAGATGCATGATTTATGATATAGAATAAGCTTACAGGGAGCAAGGAAGCGATGACTGTACTGACTGGACTATCATGCATTACATACTATACATTACCTTTTGCACTATATTAATTTATATTATTATGTGTTGTCAACTTTATTTTTTTATGTCATTGCCTGAAATAAATGAAAATGAAATGAAAAAGAAAAGGAAAAATGAAATGATGTAAACATAGGGACACACAGAAGTGATCACAGCGCCGTTATAAATAGTTGGTCTATGTTAACATTTATAATAACAATATCACCAATACTTGGTTAATATTCAAGTCACAAAATCTAAATGGAATATTGTTGGCACTTTTTGAATGGTTATTTATTGGATTTTAAGGGTAGTATAGAGGAGCTCCTATTGGCTCTGCTGTAAACTGATTTTTATTTACTTTTAATTACTAATTAGAATGCAAAAAAAAAAAATCCATCCGTCGTTATTATGACTGTGGACTGTCAGGTTCAAGCACTGAGGACATCTATTAAACAGACAAGAAGCAAGGAATCATGCAGAGACAGAGTTCAATTTAGCTCAATGAGGAGAGACGTTTCGGGCTGTACTCTTAGTTACAGAACCAAACTACGTTCCAAAGTCCAGCCCACGTGCTCCTCTATTTATTTGGGAGGTCCCTGGTTACATCACTGAGGCCGCCTCTAAAAGGAGTGGCCACGCATTTCATGCAAAACAGCTTCCAGTACGCACAATACGTGACGGAATGTGCTGGGGCCTGGCGATTGCCTTGTCTCTGCTTCGTCTGCGTGCTGTCGTCTTATCTTCGTTGAGGTCCTTGAAGTCCGTGGCTGTTAGTGGGCTAGGACCAACAAAATATCTGCGGCGAGGCCACCCCTCATATACCGTGACTGATAACAAGTTTTGTCCTTGCACAGATAGAAAAGTACAACTTGAGCACAATAGATAACTATAGCAATGGCCTTTAAGCATAAGAGTTGTGTGATAACTTACACACAATTATCCATCCATCTATCCATCCATCTTCTTCCGCTTATCTGAGGTCGGGTCGCGGGGGCAGCAGCCTAAGCAGGGAAGCCCAGACTTCCCTCTCCCCAGCCACTTTGTCCAGCTCCTCTCGGGGGATCCTGAGGCGTTCCCAGGCCAGCCGGGAGACATAGTCTTCCCAACGTGTCCTGGGTCTTCCCCGTGGCCTCCTACCGGTCGGACGTGCCCTAAACACCTCCCTAGGGAGGCATTCGGGTGGCATCCTGACCAGATGCCCGAACCACCTCATCTGGCTCCTCTCCATGTGGAGGAGCAGCGGCTTTACTTTGAGTTCCTCCCGGATGACAGAGCTTCTCACCCTATCTCTAAGGGAGAGACCCGCCACCCGGCGGAGGAAACTCATTTGGGCCGCTTGTACCCGTGATCTTGTCCTTTCGGTCATAACCCAAAGCTCATGACCATAGGTGAGGATGGGAACGTAGATCGACCGGTAAATTGAGAGCTTTGCCTTCCGGCTCAGCTCCTTCTTCACCACAACGGATCGATACAGCGTCCGCATTACTGAAGACGCCGCACCGATCCACCTGTCGATCTCACGATCCACTCTTCCCTCACTCGTGAACAAGACTCCCAGGTACTTGAACTCCTCCACTTGGGGCAAGATCTCCTCCTCAACCTGGAGATGGCACTCCACCCTTTCCCGGGCGAGAACCATGGCCTCGGACTTGGAGGTGCTGAGTCTCATCCCAGTCGCTTCACACTCGGCTGCGAACCGATCCAGTGAGAGCTGAAGATCCTGGCCAGATGAAGCCATCAGGACCACATCATCTACAAAAAGCAGAGACCTAATCCTGCATCCACCAAACCAGATCCCCTCAATGCCTTGACTGTGTCTAGAAATTCTGTCCATAAAAGTTCAGAACAGAATGGGTGACAAAGGGCAGCCTTGGCGGAGTCCAACCCTCACTGGGAACGGGTCCGACTTACTGCCGGCAATGCGGACCAAACTCTGACACTGATCATACAGGGAGCGGACCGCCACAATCAGACAGTCCGATACCCCATACTCTCTGAGCACTCCCCACAGGACTTCCCGAGGGACACGGTCGAATGCCTTCTCCAAGTCCACAAAGCACATGTAGACTGGTTGGGCAAACTCCCATGCACCCTAAAGGACCCTGCCCAGAGTATAGAACTGGTCCACAGTTCCACCACCAGGACGAAAACCACACCGTTCCTCCTACACACAATTATTCTAACAAAAAACAAAATTCCCCAGAAAGTGCAGTTCGATAGATAGATAGATAGATAGATAGATAGATAGATAGATAGATAGATACCATCTTCCATCCTTCTATCCGTCCATGGTGTCCTCCATCTATCCCCAGGTGGTGCTGCCGGCTGCGAGGCCCATTAGCGACACAATCCCAGCCTCCAGCAGCCTGCATGCGTGTCCCGAGTGACACATTTTTGGACCGGTACCAAGAATCTAACCCGACGGCAGACAGCTCACTTCCCTCTAGTGTGTGTGTGTGTGTGTGTGTGTGTGGGTGTGTGTTGTGTGTGTGTGTGTGTGTGTGTGTGTGTGTGTGTGTGTGTGTGTTTAGCATGAGTCCCTTGGGAAATGCTTGAAAGGCAGTATGGGACAGATTGGCCACGGCGCTCAGTGGAGGAGCAGAATGCTGAAAAGAACCACGTAGACCAGTGGTCCCCAACGTACCGGGCCACGGCCCGGTACCGGTCCGCGGACCGATTGGTACCGGGCCGCACAAGAATTAAAAAAAAAAAAAAAACATTTTTTTTTTATTTTTTTTTAATGAAATCAACATAAAAAACACAATATATACATTCTATATCAATATAGATCAATACAGCCTGCAGGGATACAGTCCGTAAGCACACATGATTGTATTTATTTATGTAAAAAAAAAAATATATTATTATTATTATTTTTTTTTTTTATGAAATCAACATAAAAAACACAATATATACATTCTATATCGATATAGATCAATACAGCCTGCAGGGATACAGTCCGTAAGCACACATGATTGTATTTATTTATGTTTAAAAAATAAATAAATAAACCACCGGTCCGTGGGACAAATTTTCAAGCGTTGACCGGTCCGCGGCTACAAAAAGGTTGGGGACCACTGACGTAGACGACAAGGAGGCTCTTATCTTATCTTATTTGTATCTTGTCTTATCTTATCTTGGATGAGATGTTTGTTGCTACGCATGATGGCGCCACCAATCTCTATTTGACACGTTGATACATTCCATGTATTTATCTCACGGTCCAACGTGAGTCTTATTAATCCGAGGGTGTGGTGATTATGAAATGATATCAAGTGTAAAAGAATAGTAAGTCATGTGAGCGTGGACATTATGAATGTCTGCTAATATGTAGTTAATTACGTGGCTAATGACTCCTCACAAAGGACTATTTAATTAGTGGAGATGTGCCCAGAAAGTTCCTACTTGTTCTCACATGTTTAATGGCCACCATTCCTCATCCGCAAATAGGGAATGGATCTATCTGTGACACACCATTTTTCTTTCTTTTTACAGTTATTCTCAATGCTCGTTATTTTTTACATGTATCATGCTGCCCTCTCCTCCTCGCTACTTCCCAACTTCCTGTCAAC
>NC_084746.1:1150000-1175000 GCF_033978785.1 Entelurus aequoreus
CATCCACACATTGAGAGGAAGGTGGGGGCTGGGTTGTTCATCCCCCTAAATCGGTCTAATTAAACCACCAAATCCCCTCACCCATCAGCCCAATCCGTGGCTCCGCCCCCAATTCCAAATCGTTATTAGGAATTTCATGAGGGAACACTTCCTCTCCATCCTGCCAGCAGCACCAGCCAAAGCTTGGGAGTGGCGCCGGAATTTTGAGGAGTGATATCAATATCGACTCCGGACACACCTAATCTACAGCGTTTGACTCAGCCTGTTACTACAGTAGACCACAATCTGTTACTACGGTAGACCACAGTCTGTCTCTACAGTAGACCACAGCCTGTTACTACAGTAGATCACAATCTGTTACTAAAGTAGACCACAGCCTGTTACTACAGTAGACCACAATCTGTTACTAAAGTAGACCACAATCTGTTACTACAGTAGACCACAATCTGTTACTAAAGTAGACCACAATCTGTTACTACAGTAGACCACAGCCTGTTACTACAGTAGACCACAATCTGTTACTACAGTAGACCACAGCCTGTTACTACAGTAGACCACAATCTGTTACTAAAGTAGACCACAATCTGTTACTACAGTAGACCACAGCCTGTTACTACAGTAGACCACAGCCTGTTACTACAGTAGACCACAATCTGTTACTAAAGTAGACCACAGCCTGTTACTACAGTAGACCACAGCCTGTTACTACAGTAGACCACAATCTGTTACTAAAGTAGACCACAATCTGTTACTACAGTAGACCACAGCCTGTTACTACAGTAGACCACAGCCTGTTACTACAGTAGACCACAATCTGTTACTAAAGTAGACCACAAACTGTTACTACAGTAGACCACGGCCTGTTACTACAGTACACCACAATCCGGTTACTACAGTAGACCACAGCCTGTTACTACAGTACACCACAATCTGTTACTACAGTAGACCACAATCTGTTACTAAAGTAGACCACAGTCTGTCTCTACAGTAGACCACGGCCTGTTACTACAGTAGACCACAAACTGTTACTACAGTAGACCACGGCCTGTTATTACAGTAGACCACAGCCTGTTACTACAGTAAACCACAGCCTGTTACTACAGTAGACCACAGTCTGTTACTACAGTAGACCACAATCTGTTACTACAGTAGACCACAGTCTGTCTCTACAGTAGACCACGGCCTGTTACTACAGTAGACCACAATCCGGTTACTACAGTAGACCACAGTCTGTTACTACAGTATACCACAATCTGTTACTACAGTAGACCACAGTCTGTTACTACAGTAGACCACAGCCTGTTACTACAGTAGACCACAGTCTGTTACTACAGTAGACCACAATCTGTTACTAAAGTAGACCACAGTCTGTTACTACAGTAGACCACAGTCTGTTACTACAGTAGACCACAGCCTGTTACTACAGTAGACCACAGCCTGTTACTACAGTAGACCACAGTCTGTTACTACAGTAGACCACAATCTGTTACTACAGTAGACCACAGTCTGTTACTACAGTAGACCACAATCTGTTACTACAGTAGACCACAGTCTGTTACTACAGTTGACCACAGTCTGTTACTACAGTAGACCACAGCCTGTTACTACAGTAGACCACAATCTGTTACTAAAGTAGACCACGGCCTGTTACTACAGTAGACCACAGCCTGTTACTACAGTAGACCACAGCCTATTACTCAGTGACGTGCGGTGAGGTTCATGGCTGGTGAGGCACTGACTTCATCACAGTCAGATTTACAAACATATGAACCCTAAAGAGTATCTTATTCACCATTTGATTGGCAGCAGTTAACGGGTTATGTTTAAAAGCTCATACCAGCATTCTTCCCTGCTTGGCACTCAGCATCAAGGCTTGGAATTGGGACTTAAATCACCAAAAATTATTCCCGGGCGCGTCCCCTCACCTCCCAGAGGGTGAACAAGGGGATGGGTCAAATGCAGAGGACAAATTTCACCACACCTAGTGTGTGTGTGTGACAATCATTGGTACTTTAACTTAACTTTAACTTTACACATACAAACTGTAGCACACAAAAAAGCACATTTAATTAAAAAAACGTTATTATGGTCTTACCTTTACTTATAAATGAAGTCCATGCGCCGCTGTTGTGCTGGATTAATGCACCCCCGCCGTAGAATGCACCCCCTGACGGGAGTGTTGTATCAACTAAAGCCCACTTAAACTTTCCACGTGCAAGATTGAATCTATTTAAAAAAAGTTATTTAATAAGAAGCCAAAAAGTGCAAAAACAATAATGTTGGTGTTGGAGGAGTTGTGAATGAATGAAATATGAAATCCGTGCTGCAGTCTGCAGGTGTACCTAATGTTGTGGCCCTGCATTCACAACTCCTCCAACACCAACATTATTGTTTCTGCACTTTTTGGCTTCTTATTAAATAACTTTTTTAAATAGATTCAATCTTGCAAGTGGAAAGTTGAAGTGTGGGCTTTAGTTGATATAACACTCCCGTCAGGGGGTGCATTCTACGGCGGGGGTGCATTCTCTACCACCAGGAGGCGGGATTACTGCGAGCCTCACCCAGCGCGTCTTCGCAGCAGTTTTATGATTGCTCAGCACAAGAAATACGTTACACTCATACAGTTGTTGACAAAATACACTGTACATTATATACCTCAGCTAACTCAACTATGGAAATGTATAATATAATTCATATAGCAATACGCTCTCACTGCACAGCATGCCAGCAGTTAGCCGAGTCCGCAATCCATGTTGAGGCACAACGCAGTGACGTGCCTCAACATGCGCCTTATAATCCCATGCGTCTTTTGTATGAAAATAGACCTGACTAGACCCGCGCATCCGCAGTGTGTTTTATAAGCCAGTGTGCCCTATGTTCCGGAAAATGTGGTACTTTCTTTGAGTTGATGCTCACTTTGACTCAGTATCAGGGCCGGCCCGTGGCATAGGCCGTATAGGCAAATGCTAAGGGCGCCGTCCATCAGGGGGCGCCACGCCAGTGCCACAAATGTTGGAGGAAAAAAATAAAAAAGTTGGTACTATTATTTCTAAATACATAAAATAATCCCACGTTAATTAAAATGCGAAGTAAAGCCTATTTAATAGAAATATTATTTGTTACAACATTACGCCCCCCCTCCCCCCGCACGGTGCGCCCCCTCCCTTCCCGTATCATGACTCTTTTTGGACGTCACCACATCAAAAAATCAACACAAGATGTCAAAACGGCCAAAACTGTCAGGTGCCCAGGGAAATAAAAAATAGAAAAGAAGAGGAGGAGAAACGAGAAAAAGACAGAGGTAGCAGGTAGGTAACGTTAGCCTACATTAAGTTATTTGTCTGTTACAGAATGTGATAGTAACCTGGCTTTTTAGCATTGAGCTAATGTTACATGATTCGGCAATTCCTAATCAATAAATAGCTAGTTCTGTTTTAACTTTGGGTTAATATTGTGGAGGGGGCTAAATTGTTATGGAAAATAATAATGTAACGTTAGGTAATTACTAGGGATGTCCGATAATATCGGCCTGCCGATATTATCGGCCGATAAATGCGTTAAAATGTAGTATCGGAAATTATCGGTATCGTTTTTTTTATTATCTGTATCAGGGTTTTTTTTGTTTGTTTTTTTAAATTAAATCAACATAAAAAACACAAGATACACTTACAATTAGTGCACCAACCCAAAAAACCTCCCTCCCCCCATTTATTTCTGTTATCAATATTCTGCTTCCTACATTATGTATCAATATATATCAATACAGTCTGCAAGGGATACAGTCCGTAAGCACACATGATTGTGCGTGCTGCTGCTCCACTAATAGTACTAACCTTTAACACTTCATTTTACTCATTTTCATTAATTACTAGTTTCTATGTAACTGTTTTTATATTGTTTTACTTTCTTTTTTTATTCAAGAATTTTTTTTTAATTTAGTTATCTTATTTTTTTTGTTTTTTTTTTTTAAAGTACCTTATCTTCACCATACCTGGTTGTCCAAATTAGGCATAATAATGTGTTAATTCCACGACTGCATATATCGGTTGATATCGGTATCGGTAATTAAAGAGTTGGACAATATCGGAATATCGGATTTTGGCAAAAAGCCATTATCGGACATCCCTAGTAATTACAGTACTCCCTGGTGTACAGTAATTTGTAAGTCATTCTAGTTAATGCAATATTAAAAAGCACAAATAGAGAACTCTGTAGGATCCCCTTTTTTTTGTAATATAGTTGTTAAAGTCATACTGGTTTGATATCTTGTTTTGTGCAGTGCCTTATTTATATATTGTATTTTTAATTTATTTTATGCAACTTGTTGACACGTTTTATTTTGTGTTTATGTATGTAAAAAATATTGTATTTCATATATTCATTTTTTATTTTTTGTATTCATTTATTTATCCATAGTTTTTTTTATCTTGTTAACAATTCTGATTGTTAATTTGCTTTCTTTAAGTAAAAAAAAAAGGGTCAAAGACAAAGCTAAACGGTTTCTTGTGAGTATATACACTTCACTGCCGATGTGGGGGGGCGCCACCTAAAATCTTGCCTAGGGCGCCAGATTGGTTAGGGCCGGGCCTGCTCAGTATCATTAGTAAAACTCTGTTATGTTAAAATTCCTTCTTTTTCTTGACTTTGTTACACACAACAAACGTGAATTATTCCATCATTAGTTATGCCTTTTTCTTCATGTACTGAATATAGCATGAAAAAGGCTACAAACTAAACTCAAACTCTCAGAACTTGTATGGCATCCTGAAAAAAAATCAGCAGGAGAAAAGGTGTAAATCTGTAAAACTGTTATGTTTGTTGCCTTTTTATTCATCCTAAAATGTACATCTTAACTGTGACATGTGCTGCTGACCTCTGGTGGAAGATCTTGATCTCAATGGCTTCTTATCGGCTTCAAAAATAGCTCAATAAAAATTGTACAAGGACAGTTCTGCACTCCTGTTTGACTGTAAGAGGGCTTTGTAGCTTGTACTCTTGACCCTTAACTACTTGTAGGGTCAGTGGATATCTAAATATCGAAGGTATCAATAGCAGTATCAACATTTATTTACTTTTGTTTGTTTATTTTCACAAAATCATGTGTTTTTCATATTGTTTCATGATATTTGTATAATTATGTACGTGGAATTGATCACAAACTCATTAAGCATAAGTTATTGGACACATGCAGGCTTTGGAATAAAAACTAATGTAATGCAAGCTCTTTTAATTTCCTTAATGTACGTCCTCTGTGTATTTAATTTGTATTTGCATGTCTCATGACACATAATCTGTATGTAATATTGGCTGCATTTCTCATAGTTGTTGTGTACCATGTTGTTCCAGACCACAGCAAATGTTACCCAGCTTGCAAAGATTGTAATAAATCCATTAGAAGAAGACAGTGGATCTAACATAATAGTGTGAGAGTCCAGTCCATAGTGGATCTAACATAATAGTGTGAGAGTCCAGTCCATAGTGGATCTAACATAATAGTGTGAGAGTCCAGTCCATAGTGGATCTAACATAATAGTGTGAGAGTCCAGTCCATAGTGGATCTAGTTAATAGTGTGAGAGTCCAGTCCATAGTGGATCTAACATAATAGTGTGAGAGTCCAGTCCATAGTGGATCTAGTTAATAGTGTGAGAGTCCAGTCCATAGTGGATCTAACATAATAGTGAGAGTCCAGTCCATAGTGGATCTAACATAATAGTGAGAGTCCAGTCCATAGTGGATCTAACATAATAGTGAGAGTCCAGTTCATAGTGGATCTAACATAATAGTGAGAGTCCAGTCCATAGTGGATCTAACATAATAGTGTGAGAGTCCAGTCCATAGTGGATCTAACATAATAGTGTGAGAGTCCAGTCCATAGTGGATCTAACATAATAGTGAGAGAGTCCAGTCCATAGTGGATCTAACATAATAGTGTGAGAGTCCAGTCCATAGTGGATCTAACATAATAGTGTGAGAGTCCAGTCCATAGTGGATCTAACATAATAGTGTGAGAGTCCAGTCCATAGTGGATCTAACATAATAGTGTGAGAGTCCAGTCCATAGTGGATCTAACATAATAGTGTGAGAGTCCAGTCCATAGTGGATCTAACATAATAGTGTGAGAGTCCAGTCCATAGCGGATCTAACATAATAGTGTGAGAGTCCAGTCCATAGTGGATCTAACATAGTAGTGTGAGAGTCCAGTCCATAGTGGATCTAACATAATAGTGTGAGAGTCCAGTCCATAGTGGATCTAACATAGTAGTGTGAGAGTCCAGTCCATAGTGGATCTAACATAATAGTGTGAGAGTCCAGTCCATAGTGGATCTAACATAGTAGTGAGAGTCCAGTCCATAGTGGATCTAACATAATAGTGTGAGAGTCCAGTCCATAGTGGATCTAACATAATAGTGTGAGAGTCCAGTCCATAGTGGATCTAACATAGTAGTGTGAGAGTCCAGTCCATAGTGGATCTAACATAATATTGTGAGAGTCCAGTCCATAGTGGATCTAACATAATATTGTGAGAGTCCAGTCCATAGTGGATCTAACATAATAGTGAGAGTCCAGTCCATAGTGGATCTAACATAATATTGTGAGAGTCCAGTCCATAGTGGATCTAACATAATAGTGGGTGTCCAGTCCATAGTGGATCTAACATAATAGTGTGAGAGTCCAGTCCATAGTGGATCTAACATAATAGTGGGAGTCCAGTCCATAGTGGATCTAACATAATAGTGTGAGAGTCCAGTCCATAGTGGATCTAACATAATAGTGTGAGAGTCCAGTCCATAGTGGATCTAACATAATAGTGAGAGTCCAGTCCATAGTGGATCTAACATAATAGTGTGAGAGTCCAGTCCATAGTGGATCTAACATAATAGTGAGAGTCCAGTCCATAGTGGATCTAACATAATATTGTGAGAGTCCAGTCCATAGTGGATCTAACATAATAGTGGGTGTCCAGTCCATAGTGGATCTAACATAATAGTGTGAGAGTCCAGTCCATAGTGGATCTAACATAATAGTGGGAGTCCAGTCCATAGTGGATCTAACATAATAGTGTGAGAGTCCAGTCCATAGTGGATCTAACATAATAGTGTGAGAGTCCAGTCCATAGTGGATCTAACATAATAGTGAGAGTCCAGTCCATAGTGGATCTAACATAATAGTGTGAGAGTCCAGTCCATAGTGGATCTAACGTGAGAGTCCAGTCCAAATGGAGCAAAGGTCATAAATGACCACTCGCCATCGCACTCGGTTCCGGGCTATTCTGGCCATATCAGTCCAGTGGGTCACGGGATTCTTTGACTCTGCCTCAGTGGTCCCACTGGTCCACGTCCCGTTCGTTCCCACAAAGCTGCATTCACGGTCTTGTCCTGCCATCGGATTTTGTAGACGCGCCCCAGACAGACGTTGACCACGTGTTGACCTGTCACACGCCTTCCTCGTGGCCACCAAACACCCACCCGCACTCAACAAGGGAATCGAACCCGTGCGCTCATGCTGCACACGTCACACACACACACACACACACACACACACACACACACACACACACACACACACACACACACACACACACACACACACACCGGAGTGATCTGAATGAGACGAATGAGTGGGGGCGGGGGGGTTAAAGAGGTGCGTTCAAGGCCCCCCAGGGACAAGCAGTGTTTTATTGATGAGACAGAAGATGATGAGTGTGTGCGTGTTTTCAAGCAAATTTAATTTAATATAAGTAAATAAAAAAATATATTTATATACAAAATATGAATAAAATACAGTACTAAATATTAAGGAGGCCTATTTTTTATTTCAACTTGCATTTTTAAATTAACATATCAACATGTACCGTTCAAATAAATCAATTTATTGATATTTTAACATATTTTTAAATGTAGTCCAATTTGAATGTTTTTGGGTAAAAATAATGATTTCATACATGAGGCCATAGTTCAACTACTTTAAGAAAAAGTGTAAATTTGACTCCGAGAATGGCGAGCGGGGGAAAAATGGACGGATCTTTTAATTAAATAATTAAGAACAAATAGAATAAATATGAAATAAATATACAAAATGTGCGTGTCATCGATGCATTTCTAAAACGTAGACATTTGACTGACAAAGATGGTCAGATCGCTTTAAAGAAACAAATTTGAAGAGGATTAAAACGAAAATGTATGTTTTAAAACGAAAATGTGAATAAGAGACTCTGGGAAGCAGATTGTGTTGCCTGGCTAACATCCAACATCTTAAAGTCGTCCAACTGTGGGTTTTTTCTGCGCCTACAATTCCCCAAAACACTTTTTTTTAAGTCTGAAAAATAACTTTAAGACAATATCAGCTTGCAGGAAAAAAAAATGACAACGAAATAAAAACAAACATATTTTTGATTTTCGTTTTTTTTTCCCCCCCCAATAATTTATCGATTTATTATTAAATGTCCGCCACGGAACACAAACTTCACGATTTCGAACAAGTTGGCAGAAAGAAAGAAAAAAGAGAGTCGGTGCAAAATTGAAAGAAAACACTTTGATGTGATTGCATATCAATAATGATGTGGTCCCTTTTTAAGGCATAATAAATATTGTCAATGAAATACAACAATAAAATCAAACAATCTTTCACATGAAATGCACTAATGTGTCATTTTTCATAAATAAATAAATACATCATAATAGTCATTTTACATTCACCTATTTACTGCACACAAATAAATGTCTTTTTTTAAATATTAATACTGCCGGCGTTTTATGTCATGATTTTAACATTTATGATTGCATTGCATAGCTTTAATTTGCCTTTATTGCTCGCGCCAATCTCCAAATAAATAGAATGGATCCAATTTCGTGTCATTCCAAATTAAACGTAACGAATTGTTGTGCGTCAAAGTCTGGTTTGTGCTTCAAAAGTCCAATCTTCTCGTCTAAAGTGCAGACTTTGATGGAGTTTCTGCGAGCAAATAAAAGCCAGAGTTGGTTAGTTGTGAAAAGGCGCATTGAGCTCCGCCTGTGCGGGGAACGACTGGCCGCGGACGTGCAGGTCGTACGGGTAGCGGCCCTCCGGGGCCACCCGGTACATGGAGCCGTGCGCCAGGGCCGCGCGCCCCGGAGCCCCGCAGTAGCGCACCCCGTAGTGGCTCCCCTTGCCGTAGTCCGGGGGCTCGTCGTGCTTCAGCGAGAAAATGCCGTTCAAGTTCCCCGGCGGGCTCAGCTGGCTCTCAAAAGGCGGGCTCCCGGCCTCCGGGGACGGGTTCTCGTACAGGAAGGGCTCGTAGGCGCCGCCGTAGCCGTACGGGCGGAAGGGCTTGGAGGAGCCGTCTAAGCCGTCTAAGCCGCCGCTGTTCCCGGGGGGCGTGCTCACGTCCGGGTAGGAGGAGGACGAGTACACCGGCTCGTAGGGCGGCCGCCCGGAGAACATGACCTCCCCGTTGTGGTCCGTGAGGAAGTTCCGGGCGTTGAGCTGCAGACACCCGGCCACCAGGTTGGTGGTGGGCTGCGAGAGTCCCTTACACAAAGTCTGCACGAAGGCCAGCAGGTCGGGTCTCTTCCCCGCGCTCAGGGTCTCCGACAGGGCCCAGATGTAGTTCTTAGCCAGCCTCAAGGTCTCGATCTTGGACAGTTTCTGCGTCTTGGAGTAGCACGGCACCACCTTGCGGAGGCTCTCCAGCGCCGCGTTCAGGCCGTGCATGCGGCTCCTCTCCCGGGCGTTGGCCTCGTGGCGGCGCATCCTGGAGCGGTCGTGCTGCTCCTTGGCCGGCTTCTTCTTGCGGGGGCCCCGCTTCTTGTGGACGAGCCCGGCGCCCTCCTCGTCTCCTCGCTCGTCCTCGTCGCCGCGCTCAGAGCCCGCGTCGTCGCCGGCGGACGTGCAGGGCAAGTCGTCGTCGTCGTCTTCGCCGCCGCCGCGGTGCTCCTGCAGGCCGCCCGAGGGTGGAGCGTCGCGGGGGAAACTGGCACCGAAGCGCGGCTCGATCGTGTGCGTGTCCTCGAATGGCAGAGTCAGCATCATTCCTGCTGGACACAACATCATTCCTGCTTCGTTAGGATGGACACAACATCATTCCTGCTTCGTTAGGATGGACACAACATCATTCCTGCTTCGTTAGGATGGACACAACATCATTCCTGCTTCGTTAGGATGGACACAACATCATTCCTGCTTCGTTAGGATGGACACAACATCATTCCTGCTTCGTTAGGATGGACACAACATTTGTGGACATACAAACATATTTGACAATGACATTCAGTAAAAAATAACAACTAAATAAAACTCACCCAAGAAGCAACAAGCATGTTTTAAATCTTCTTCTTCTGCTGCTGCTCAACCTGCAAAATAATAACAAGAACTAACTCGCCTTCTGCTCCTCCTCTTCTTCTTCCTCTCTCTCTTCTTCTCTCCTGCAGCCTGCATGGCACACTTTATATACAAACCCCGTTTCCATATGAGTTGGGAAATGGTGTTAGATGTAAATATAAACGGAATACAATGATTTGCAAATCCTTTTCAAGCCATATTCAGTTGAATATGCTACAAAGACAACATATTTCATGTTCAAACTCATAAACTTATTTTTTTTTTGCAATGAATCATTAACTTGGAATTTCATGGCTGCAACACGTGCCAAAGTAGTTGGGAAAGGGCATGTTCACCACTGTGTTACATGGCCTTTCCTTTTAACAACACTCAGTAAACATTTGGGAACTGAGGAGACACATTTTTGAAGCTTCTCAGGTGGAATTCTTTCCCATTCTTGCTTGATGTACAGTTTAAAGGCCTACTGAAAGCCACTACTAGCGACCACACCGTCTGATAGTTTATATATCAATGATGAAATCTTAACATTGCAACACATGCCAATACGGCCGGGTTAACTTATAAAGTGACATTTTAAATTTCCCGGGAAATATCCGGCTGAAACGTCGCGGTATGATGACGTATGCGCGTGACGAAGTCAGAGTAACGGAAGTTATGGTACCCCGTAGAATCCTATACAAAAAGCTCTGTTTTCATTTCATAATTCCACAGTATTCTGGACATCTTTTGCAATTTGTTTGATGAACAATGAAGGCTGCAAAGAAGACAGTTGTAGGTGGGATCGGTGTATTAGCAGCGGACTACAGCAACACAACCAGGAGGACTTTGTTGGAGAGCAGACGCGCTAGCCGCCGACCTCACCTTGACTTCCTACGTCTCCGGGCCGCCAAACGCATCGGGTGAAGTCCTTCGTCCTTCTGCCGATCGCTGGAACGCAGGTGAGCACGGGTGTTGATGAGCAGATGAAGGCTGGCTGGCGTAGGTGGAGAGCTAATGTTTTTAGCATAGCTCTGTGCGGTCCGGTTGCTAAGTTGCTAAGTTAGCTTCAATGGCGTCGTTAGCACAGCATTGTTAAGCTTCGCCAGCCTGGAAAGCATTAACCGTGTATTTACATGTCCACGGTTTAATAGTATTGTTGATTTTCTATCTATCCTTCCAGTCAGGGCTTTATTTTCTATATGCAGTTAAAGCACGATGCTATCACGTTAGCTCGTAGCTAAAGCATTTCGCCGATGTATTGTCGTGGAGATAAAAGTCACTGTGAATGTCCATTTCGCGTTCTCGACTCTCATTTTCAAGAGGATATAGTATCCCAGGTGGTTTAAAACACAAATCTGTGATCTACAATAGAAAAAGGAGAGAGTGTGGAATCCAATGAGCCAGCTTGTACCTAAGTTACGGTCAGAGCGAAAAAAAATATGTATTTCACTGCATTCTAGTCTATCACTCTAACGTTCCTCATCCACGAATCTTTCATCCTCGTTCAAATTAATGGGGTAATGGTCCGAATCGCTCTAGCTGCGTTGAAAACAATAGGAAAATATGAGGGAGTGAACAACTGACAACGTCACGCTACTTCCGGTAGGGGCAAGTTATTTTTTATCAGAGACCAAAAGTTGCGAACTTTATCGACGTTGTCTATACTAAATCCTTTCAGCAAAAATATGGCAATATCGCAAAATGATCAAGTATGACACATAGAATGGATCTGCTATTCCCGTTTAAATTAAAAAAATTCATTTCAGTAGGTCTTTAAGTTGTTCAACAGTCCGGGGGTCTCCCTTGTGCTATTTTAGGCTTCATAATGCGCTACATATTTTCAATGGGAGACAGGTCTGGACTACAGGCAGGCCAGTCTAGTACCCGCACTCTTTTACTATGAAGCCACGTTGATGTAACACGTGGCTTGGCATTGTCTTGCTGAAATAAGCAGGGGCGTCCATGGTAATGTTGCTTGGATGGCAACATATGTTGCTCCAAAAGCTGTATGTACCTTTCAGCATTAATGGTGCCTTCACAGATGTGTAAGTTACCCATGTCTTGGGCACTAATACACCCCCATACCATCACACATGCTGCCTTTTACACTTTGCGCCTAGAACAATCCGGATGGTTCTTTTCCTCTTTGGTCCGGAGGACACGACGTCCACAGTTTCCGAAAACCATTTGAAATGTGGACTCGTCAGACCACAGAACACTTTTCCACTTTGTATCAGTCCATCTTAGATGAGCTCAGGCCCAGCGAAGCCGACGGCGTTTCTGGGTGTTGTTGATAAACGGTTTTCGCCTTGCATAGGAGAGTTTTAACTTGCACTTACAGATGTAGCGACCAACTGTAGTTACTGACAGTGGTTTTCTGAAGTGTTCCTGAGCCCATGTGGTGATATCCTTTACACACACTTGTTGATGCAGTACAGCCTGAGGGATGGAAGGTCACGGGCTTAGCTGCTTACGTGCAGTGATTTCTCCACATTCTCTGAACCCTTTGATGATATTACGGAGCGTAGATGGTGAAATCCCTAAATTCCTTGCAATAGCTGCTTGAGAAAGGTTGTTCTTAAACTGTTCAACAATTTGCTCAGGCATTTGTTGACAAAGTGGTGACCCTCGCCCCATCCTTGTTTGTGAATGACTGAGCATTTCATGGAATCTACTTTTATACCCAATCATGGCACCCACCTGTTCCCAATTATCCTGTTCACCTGTGGGATGTTCCAAATAAGTGTTTGATGAGCATTCCTCAACTTTATCACTATTTATTGCCACCTTTCCCAACTTCTTTGTCACGTGTTGCTGCCATCAAATTCTAAAGTTAATGATTATTTGCAACAAAAAAATAAAGTTTATGAGTTTGAACATGAAATATGTTGTCTTTGTAGCATATTCAACTGAATATGGCTTGAAAAGGATTTGCAAATCATTGTATTCCGTTTATATTTACATCTAACACCATTTCCCAACTCATATGGAAACGGGGTTTGTAGATTAGATTATCTTTAAAGTAGGCTGTTCTCCCAGGGAGGGTCCTCTCACCTCACCTGTGCATGCTCTGGACCTCAGACTGCAGGCGTGACCTCAACCCCTGGACATTACTGAATAGAGCAGGACTGGGCAATTATTTTGACTCGGGGGCCACATTTAGAGAAACACATGTGACTGGGGGCCGGTATATCTATTTTTAGGAACACTAATACAAAACCTCACAATAAAGTCTGATTGAATGCTAAAAACGTCATGACAGACCGCCTTAAAAAACGTAATGGAATTTTACATTTTTCTACGAAGGATAAAACACTGAATATTGACTAAATATGAACATCACACCCCCTTTCCATCCACACATTGTACAATTGAGTGAAAAGCCACAAAAATGCAACAAACAGTGAAATATGAACGCGAAGGGTACAAAATAAACTCACCTACAATCTGATATATCACTAAGCTTTAGACCTTTGTTGTGAAAGTCTCCTTCCGCGTCTGTGGAAACGCTTCCCGCCCACACTGCTTGGTGCCTCGTCTGAGCTGCTGTGACGTAGATTACCATAGTAACTAATTAGATGACCATAGTAACTAATTAGATTAGCATAGTAACTATTTAGATGACCATAGTAACTAATTAGATTACCATAGTAACTAATTAGATGACCATAGTAACTAATTAGATTAGCATAGTAACTATTTAGATGACCATAGTAACTAATTAGATTATCATAGTAACTAATTAGATGACCATAGTAACTAATTAGATTATCATAGTAACTAATTAGATGACCATAGTAACTAATTAGATTATCATAGTAACTAGTATATCATCCAAAAGCGCAGATTCCAACCATTGAAATACTTAGTATTAGGGATGTCCGATAATGGCTTTTTGCCGATATCCGATATTCCGATATTGTCCAACTCTTTAATTACCGATACCGATATCAACCGATACCGATATCAACCGATATATGCAGTCGTGGAATTAACACATTATTATGCCTAATTTGGACAACCAGGTATGGTGAAGATAAGGTACTTTTTAAAAAAATTAGTAAAATAAGATAAATAAATTAAAAACATTTTCTTGAATAAAGAAGAAAGTACAACAATATAAAAACAGTTACATAGAAACTAGTAATGAATGAAAATGAGTCAAATGAAGTGTTAAAGGTTAGTACTATTAGTGGAGCAGCAGCACGCACAATCATGTGTGCTTACGGACTGTATCCCTTGCAGACTGTATTGATATATATTGATATATAATGTAGGAAGCAGAATATTAATAACAGAAAGAAACAACCCTTTTGTGTGAATGAGTGTAAATGGGGTGGCTTGGTGCACTAATTGTAAGTGTATCTTGTGTTTTTTATGTTGATTTAATAAAAAAAAAAAAAAAAACGATACCGATAATAAAAAAAAAAACGATACCGATAATTTCCGATATTACATTTTAATGCATATATCGGCCCATCTCTACTTAGTATAGTTGAATACTTATAAAAGATGAGTGCACATCATAATGGTAGCTACACTTTCCATCTTAAAGATCTATTGAATATACTGCTATAATGTATACACAATATATATTGAATATACTGCTATAATGTATACAGAATATATATTGAATATACTGCTATAATGTATACAGAATATATATTGAATATACTGCTATAATGTATACAGAATATATATTGAATATACTGCTATAATGTATACAGAATATATATTGAATATACTGCTATACTGTATACAGAATATATATTGAATATACTGCTATAATATATACAGAATATATATTGAATATACTGCTATAATGTATACAGAATATATATTGAATATACTGCTATAATGTATACAGAATATAGTGGTACACTGGTATACCGATACACATACTAAATATGCCGGTACATTGGTACACTAGTACACTTGTATACTGGTACACTATTACACTGGTATGCAGAATGTACCAGTATAGTTAATATACTGGTACAATGGTATACTGGTTCTGTATATTGCTGCCATCTGCCACTAACATCAAATGGCAGCCCGGGCCACGCGCTCACCAATCCCGTGGGACCTGGGTGCACAGCACGGAGAAGCTGATGAGTGTGTGTGTGTGTGTGTGTGTGTGTGTGTGTGTGTGTGTGTGTGTGTGTGTGTGTGTGTGTGTGTGTGTGTGTGTGTGTGTGTGTGTGTGTGTGTGTGTGTGTGTGTGTGTGTGTGTGTGTGTGTGTGTGTGTGTGTGTGTGTGTGTGTGTGTGTGTGTGTGTGCGTGTGTGTAGTATAGTTACTAAACGAGTCAACACATTAAAATATCTGGCAACACCAGCATAAGTGTGTCTTGCCGACAGTCGAGCGTGGCGGTCCCAGCGTTGCCTTAAGAGGATGCACGAGTGCTGATGGCGCTAGGAGAGCTGTGGTTGATTAAAGATAATCAACAATTCTGTGACATTGTAAAGGAGAGCAAAAGTCCTCTACTGTGGGAAATGGTACTTTTTATTACATTATCTTGACAAGGGACAATACTACAGAAAGTAAACTTCGATATACTCTAGAGTAGTTAGTCCAGTATAGATGTACTATCACTGATTTATTACACAAGGGACAATGCTACAGAAAGTAAACATAAATATACTGTAGAGTAGTTAGTCCAGTATAGATGTACTATCACTGATTTATTACATTATCTTGACAAGGGACAATACTACAGAAAGTAAACTTCGATATACTCTAGAGTAGTTAGTCCAGTACAGATGTACTATCACTGATTTATTACATTATCTTCCTGTACTTCCTGCCTTTACCCATTCAACCTCTTTTCACCCGCACATCACCTACCGTCTCTGCATAGTGGGGTCACGCTTGTGCTTTCTGCCTTTACCCATGCACCATATCTTCACCTGTCATGTCTGCATTGCCTCGATCACACCTGCGCTTCCGTCTTTCACCCATACAACATAGCTTCACCTGCACATTACCTACCTTCTCTGCATAGTGTCGAGTCGGGACCCACCCCGGGTCCCGACTCTGGACAGCCAGCACTTCATCCATGGCCACTGGACTTGTGTCCCCCCGCTCCCCCCCTCCACAAGGGAGAGGGGGGCAAAGGAGAAAAGAAAAGAAACGGCAGATCAACTGGTCTAAAAGGGGGGTCTATTTAAAGGCTAGAGCAGGGGTCACCAACGCGGTGCCCGTGGGCACCAGGTAGCCCGTAAGGACCAGATGAGTAGCCCGCTGGCCTGTTCTAAAAATAGCTCAAATAGCAGCACTTACCAGTGAGCTGCCTCTATTTTTTAAATGGTATTTATTTACTAGCAAGCTGGTCTCGCTTTGCCCGACATTTTTAATTCTAAGAGAGACAAAACTCAAATAGAATTTGAAAATGCAAGAAAATATTTTAAAGACTTGGTCTTCACTTGTTTAAATAAATTCTTTAATTTTTTTTACTTTGCTTCTTATAACTTTCAGAAAGACAATTTTAGAGAAAAAATACAACCTTAAAAATGATTTTAGGATTTTTAAACACATATACCTTTTTACCTTTTAAATTCCTTCCTCTTCTTTCCGGACAATTTAAATCAATGTTCAAGTATTTTTTTTTTTATTGTAAAGAATAATAAATACATTTTAATTTAATTCTTCATTTTAGCTTCTGTTTTTTCGACAAAGAATATTTGTAAAATATTTCTTCAAACTTATTATGATTAAAATTCAAAAAAATTATTCTGTCAAATCTACAAAATCTGTAGAATCAAATTTAAATCTTCTTTCAAAGTCTTTTGAATTTCTTTTAAAATTTTTCTTCTGGAAAATCTAGAAGAAATAATGATTTGTCTTTGTTAGAAATATAGCTTGGTCCAATTTGTTATATATTCTAACAAAGTGTAGATTGGATTTTAACCTATTTAAAACATGTCATCAAAATTCTAAAATTAATCTTAATCAGGAAAAATTACTAATGATGTTCCATAAATTCTTTTTTTAAGTTTTTCTCTTCTTTTTTTCGGTTGAATTTTGAATTTTAAAGAGTCGAAATTGAAAATAAACTGTTTTAAAATGTAATTGTAATTTTTTTTCGTGTTTTCTCCTCTTTTAAACCGTTCAATTAAGTGTAAATATCATTCATTATTAATAATAACATAGAGTTAAAGGTAAATTGAGCAAATTGGCTATTTCTGGCAATTTATTGTAGTGTGTATCAAACTGGTAGCCCTTCGCATTAATCACTACCCAAGAAGTAGCTGTTGCTTTCAAAAAGGTTGCTGACCCCAAGGCTAGAGTATACAAATGAGTTTTAAGATGGGACTTAAATGCTTCTACTGAGGTAGCATCTCTAACTGTTACTGCTAGAACATTCCAGAGTACTGGAGCCTGAATAGAAAACGCTCTATAGCCCGCAGACTTTTTTGGGGATCTGGGAATCCCCTGTCTAACCCTAACCCAAACCTAACCCTAACCCTAACCCTTAATAAATAAAATAGGTGATGTATGTAAAAGTGGGTTTCAAATGTTGATATTTTTAAGTTTCAATGAATAGAAACTGTACTTTATGCTGTTTTGTTAAAAAAAATGTCCACTTTAAGACGTGTTTACAAAAAAAATAAAAAATAAAAATAAATAAATTTAAAAAAGTAACAAAAAATTTAAAAAAATAAGACGTGTTTCCATATGTTTACTATATTTAAAAAATAACCCTAGTGGTTGAAATGCGTCTTTGGATTGCATCTGACTTTTTGCTACATTTTTTCCAAGAATGAAGGCGAACAGGAGACGTCTAAAGGATGGCGAGGGGGCGGAGCCGAGTGTTTGCTGGTAGCAGGACCACAAACATTAAGTGCACGCTGCGGAAAAAAGGCCCGGTGGCACGCTGCCAAACACACACCGGGGCACAGCTGGCACTTGATGTGGCTAGATGCGCTTCTCACTTATGCGGAACACACACACACACACACACACACACACACACACACACACACACACACACACACACACACACACACACACACACACACACACACACACACACACATGCCAGTCAATGACCTTGTTACAAGGAGAGTCAATTAAAGCCAAGTATCAATCTTTCTATATTGGACATTACATACAAGACAGTGATCAGCAGCCAATCAGCTTTCATACAAACACATGCTAAAGTGCTAAAGTCCTAAAGTGCTAAAGTCCTAAAGTGCTAAAGTGAATGTATGGACAGCAAGGATGCACATTAGCATGCACACAAAAAAGCTCAGCTGGTCTCACACACACACACACACACACACACACACACACACACACACACACACACACACACACACACACACACACACACACACACACACACACGCACACACACACACTTTCATGGATTTGTTACCTTCTTGAGACCTCAAAAATGCCTCCCTCTTTAGGACCAGCCTTTCTAGATATATAAAGAAGTGTATTTACAACATTAATAATATATACATACTATGCAAATATAAAAAAAGCTTTTTGTGAAAAATGAGTTGGAATTTCACAAGAAAAACTTAGAATTGTGTCAGTATTATAATAAAAGTCGACATTTTACAAAAAAACTGACTATTCGTGCAATATTATGATAAAAGTTGGAGTATTACTCAATAACAGTCGCAATTTTACAAGAAAAGCCGAAAATGTTGGCAATTTTATAAAAAGAGTCGCAATTTTACTCGACAAAAGTCACAATTTTATAATAAAACTTAAAAATATTGACATTGTTAGAATAATAATTGGCAAAATCATAACAAAAGTCACCATTTTACTCCAAAAAATCACTTTTTTACAAGAACAACCACAAAATGGGCATTATTGTGATAAAAGTCAGAATTGTATATGACAAATGTCACCATTTTGCATTAAAAAGTAATCATTTTATAAGAAAATATTGCAGTATTACAGGAACAGAAAGAATATGAGAATTATTTCCCAATTTTATAAGAACAAAGTCGACACATTGTGAGAAAAAGACTGCTTTTAGTTATTTATAAATGTTTAAAATTTCTTCTTTGTAATTGGTTTTTAATCTTCATTATTTACTTCAAGTTATTACAGTATGTCTCTATCTACATATTTATTTTATTTTTTTAAATAAATTTTGGCCAAAGGGGGCGCATTTCCATTTCTTACACACACTTGTTATTTCATATGTTGACCAGAGGGGGAGCACTTTTAAAAGCGACACACAGTCAATTTGAAAAATCCCTCCTTTTTGGGATACTTTTCCTTCTTCATGTCTCAAGAAGGGAAGAAATACAAGAACACACACACACACACACACACACACACACACGTTCTTGTATTTGTTACCTTATTGAGAACTTAGAAAAATGCCTCCCTCTTTAGGACCAGCCTTTCTAGATATATAAAGAAGTGTATTTACAACATTAATAATATATACATACTATGCAAATATAAAAAAGCTTTTTGTGAAAAATGAGTTGGAATTTCACAAGAAAAAGGTCACAATTTCACAAGAAAAACTTAGAATGTTGGTAGTATTATAATAAAAGTCGTCATTTTACTCAACGCAAGTCGACATTTTACAAAAAAACTGACTATTCGTGCAATATTATGATAAAAGTTGGAGTTTTACTCAATAACAGTCGCAATTTTACAAGAAAAGCCGAAAATGTTGGCAATTTTATAAAAAGAGTCGCAATTTTACTCGACAAAAGTCACAATTTTATAAGAAAACTTAAAAATGTTGACATTGTTAGAATAATAATTGGCAAAATCATGACAAAAGTCATCATTTTACTCCAAAAAAGTCACTTTTTTACAAGAACAACCAAAAAATGGGTTATTGTGATAAAAGTCAGAATTTTGTATGACAAATGTCACCATTTTGCATTAAAAAGTAATAATTTTACAAGAAAATATTGCAATATTACAGGAACAGAAAGAACATGAGAAATATTTCCCAATTTTATAAGAACAAAGTCGACACATTGTGAGAAAAATACTGCTTTTAGTTATTTATTAATTGTTTACATTTTTTGTTTGTAATTGATTTTTAATCTTCATTATTTACTTCAAGTTATTAAAGTATGTCTCTATCTACATATTTTTTTTATTTGTTTTATTAATTTTGGCCAAAGGGGGCGCATTTCAATTTCTTACACACACTTGTTATTTCATATGTTGACCAGTCAATTTGAAATATCCCTCCTTTTTGGGACAACCCTCATGTTGACCAGCAGGGGTGCAAATGAGACATTGTCTATTAGATGCAATGTTATTGATTTATGTCATCACTTGTTCACACCTCCTCATATGGAAGATACTTTTCCTTCTTCATGTCTCAAGGAGGGTAGAAATACAAGAACACACGCACACACACACACACACACACAAATTTTTGTATTTCCTACCTTCTTAAGACCTTCAAAAAATGCCTACCTCTTTAGGACCAGCCTTTCTAGATATATAAAGATGTGTATTTACAACATTCATAATATGTACATATTATGCAAATATAAAAAAGCTTGTTGTGAAAAATGAGTTGGTATTTCACAAGAAAAAGGTCACAATTTTACAAGAAAAACTTAGAATTTTGGCAGTATTATAATAAAAGTCGTAAGTTTACTAAATGCAAGTCAAAATTGTACAAGGAAAACTGAACATTCGTGCAATATCATGATAAAAGTTGGAATTTTACTCAATAACAGTCGCAATTTTACAAGAAAAGCCAAAAATGTTGGCAATTTTATAAAAATAGTCGCAATTTTACTCGACAAAAGTCACAATTTTATAAGAAAACTTAAAAATGTTGACATTGTTATAATAATAATCGGGATTTTACTTGGCAAAATTATGACAAAAGTCATAATTTTACTCAAAAAATGTCACTTTTTTTACAAGAACAACCACAAAATGGGCATTATTGTGATAAAAGTCAGAATTTTATATGACAAATGTTACCATTTTGCATTAAAAAGTAATAATTTTACGAGAAAATATTGCAATATTACAGGAACAGAAAGAATATGAGAAATATTTCCCAATTTTATAAGAACAAAGTCGACACATTGTGAGAAAAAGACTGCTTTTAGTTATTTATAAATGTTTAAAATTTCTTCTTTGTAATTGGTTTTTAATCTTCATTATTTACTTCAAGTTATTACAGTATGTCTCTATCTACATATTTATTTTATTTTTTTTAATTAATTTTGGCCAAAGGGGGCGCATTTCCATTTCTTACACACACTTGTTATTTCATATGTTGACCAGAGGGGGAGCACTTTTAAAAGCGACACACAGTCAATTTGAAAAATCCCTTTTTTTTGGGATACTTTTCCTTGTTCATGTCTCAAGAAGGGAAGAAATACAAGAACACACACACACACACACGCACACACACACACGTTCTTGTCTTTGTTACCTTATTGAAAACTTAGAAAAATGCCTCCCTCTTTAGGACCAGCCTTTCTAGATATATAAAGATTTGTGTTGACAACATTAATAATATATACATACTATGCAAATATAAAAAAGCTTTTTGTGAAAAATGAGTTGGAATTTCACAAGAAAAAGGTCACAATTTCACAAGAAAAACTTAGAATGTTGGTAGTATTATAATAAAAGTCGTCATTTTACTCAACGCAAGTCGACATTTTACAAAAAAACTGACTATTCGTGCAATATTATGATAAAAGTTGGAGTTTTACTCAATAACAGTCGCAATTTTACAAGAAAAGCCGAAAATGTTGGCAATTTTATAAAAAGAGTCGCAATTTTACTCGACAAAAGTCACAATTTTATAAGAAAACTTAAAAATGTTGACATTGTTAGAATAATAATTGGCAAAATCATGACAAAAGTCATCATTTTACTCCAAAAAAGTCACTTTTTTACAAGAACAACCAAAAAATGGGTTATTGTGATAAAAGTCAGAATTTTGTATGACAAATGTCACCATTTTGCATTAAAAAGTAATAATTTTACAAGAAAATATTGCAATATTACAGGAACAGAAAGAACATGAGAAATATTTCCCAATTTTATAAGAACAAAGTCGACACATTGTGAGAAAAATACTGCTTTTAGTTATTTATTAATTGTTTACATTTTTTGTTTGTAATTGATTTTTAATCTTCATTATTTACTTCAAGTTATTAAAGTATGTCTCTATCTACATATTTTTTTTATTTGTTTTATTAATTTTGGCCAAAGGGGGCGCATTTCAATTTCTTACACACACTTGTTATTTCATATGTTGACCAGTCAATTTGAAATATCCCTCCTTTTTGGGACAACCCTCATGTTGACCAGCAGGGGTGCAAATGAGACATTGTCTATTAGATGCAATGTTATTGATTTATGTCATCACTTGTTCACACCTCCTCATATGGAAGATACTTTTCCTTCTTCATGTCTCAAGGAGGGTAGAAATACAAGAACACACGCACACACACACACACACACACAAATTTTTGTATTTCCTACCTTCTTAAGACCTTCAAAAAATGCCTACCTCTTTAGGACCAGCCTTTCTAGATATATAAAGATGTGTATTTACAACATTCATAATATGTACATATTATGCAAATATAAAAAAGCTTGTTGTGAAAAATGAGTTGGTATTTCACAAGAAAAAGGTCACAATTTTACAAGAAAAACTTAGAATTTTGGCAGTATTATAATAAAAGTCGTAAGTTTACTAAATGCAAGTCAAAATTGTACAAGGAAAACTGAACATTCGTGCAATATCATGATAAAAGTTGGAATTTTACTCAATAACAGTCGCAATTTTACAAGAAAAGCCAAAAATGTTGGCAATTTTATAAAAATAGTCGCAAT
The DNA here is from genome assembly GCF_033978785.1 of Entelurus aequoreus. Taxonomy (NCBI): domain Eukaryota; kingdom Metazoa; phylum Chordata; class Actinopteri; order Syngnathiformes; family Syngnathidae; genus Entelurus; species Entelurus aequoreus. The sequence continues at coordinate 1,173,120 of NC_084746.1, forward strand.
TTTACTCGACAAAAGTCACAATTTTATAAGAAAACTTAAAAATGTTGACATTGTTATAATAATAATCGGGATTTTACTTGGCAAAATTATGACAAAAGTCATAATTTTACTCAAAAAATGTCACTTTTTTTACAAGAACAACCACAAAATGGGCATTATTGTGATAAAAGTCAGAATTTTATATGACAAATGTTACCATTTTGCATTAAAAAGTAATAATTTTACGAGAAAATATTGCAATATTACAGGAACAGAAAGAATATGAGAAATATTTCCCAATTTTATAAGAACAAAGTCGACACATTGTGAGAAAAAGACTGCTTTTAGTTATTTATAAATGTTTAAAATTTCTTCTTTGTAATTGGTTTTTAATCTTCATTATTTACTTCAAGTTATTACAGTATGTCTCTATCTACATATTTATTTTATTTTTTTTAATTAATTTTGGCCAAAGGGGGCGCATTTCCATTTCTTACACACACTTGTTATTTCATATGTTGACCAGAGGGGGAGCACTTTTAAAAGCGACACACAGTCAATTTGAAAAATCCCTTTTTTTTGGGATACTTTTCCTTGTTCATGTCTCAAGAAGGGAAGAAATACAAGAACACACACACACACACACGCACACACACACACGTTCTTGTCTTTGTTACCTTATTGAAAACTTAGAAAAATGCCTCCCTCTTTAGGACCAGCCTTTCTAGATATATAAAGATTTGTGTTGACAACATTAATAATATATACATACTATGCAAATATAAAAAAGCTTTTTGTGAAAAATGATTTGGAATTTCACAAGAAAAACTTGGAATTGTGAATTATAATAAAAGTCGTCATTTTACTCAACGCAAGTCAAAATTTTACAAAAAAAACTGAACATTCGTGCAATATTATGATAAAAGTTGGAATTTTACTCAATAGCAGTCGCAATTTTACAAGAAAAGCCAAAAATGTTGGCAATTTTATAAAAATAGTCGCAATTTTACTCGACAAAAGTCACAATTTTATAAGAAAACTTAAAAATGTTGACATTTTTATAATAATAATCAGAATTTTACTTGGCAAAATTATGACAAAAGTCATAATTTTACTCAAAAAATGTCACTTTTATTTACAAGAACAACCACAAAATGGGCATTATTGTGATAAAAGTCAGAATTTTATATGACAAATGTCACCATTTTGCATTAAAAAGTAATAATTTTACGAGAAAATATTGCAATATTACAGGAACAGAAGGAATATGAGAAATATTTCCCAATTTTATAAGAACAAAGCTATACAGGCAATATTAAGATAAGTTGGAATTTTACTCAATAGCAGTTGCAATTTTACAAGAAAAGCTTAACACTTTGGCAATTTTATGGAAAGAGTCATAATTTTACTCGACAAAAGTCACACTTTTATAAGAAAACTTGAAAATGTTGGCAATATTTTAATAATAATCTGAATTTTACTTGGCTAAGTGGTGACGAAAGTCATCATTTTACTCCAAAAGTGTCACTATTTTACAAGAACAACAAAAAAATGGGCAATATTGTGATAAAAGTCTGAATTGTATGACAAATTTCACCATTTTGCATTAAAAAGTAATAATTTTACATATAAAAGTAATAATTTTATGAGAAAATATTGCAATATTACAGAAATGTGAAATTGTTCCCAAATTCATAAGAACAAAGTCGACACATTGTGAGAAAAAGACTGCTTTTAGTTATTTATAAATGTTTTACATTTTTTCTTTGTAATTGTTTTTTAATCTTCATTATTTACTTCAAGTTATTACAGTATGTCTCTATATACATATTTATTTTATTTGTTTTAATTAATTTTGGCCAGTACTTATTGGGACCATGATTTATGTCATCACTTGTTCAC
>NC_084746.1:1177500-1187500 GCF_033978785.1 Entelurus aequoreus
ATTATTTTGTGTTATGTTTGTGTGTCCTCTCAACTGCTCTGTTGATTGCTGTTCTCTTATAGTGTTGCTGCTTTTGGAATTGGAATTGTATTATTGTGGTATTATTGTGTATTATTTTGCTGGCTTGATTAACAAAAAAACAAAACAACAACAAAAAAACCCTTAATTCATTTTAAACAGAAATGTATTTTATTGGAATATTTTTTTTGGCATTAAGAGAGTTATTACTACCGTATTTCCTTGAATTGGCGCCGGGAATATAGTATTCGCCTGCCTAGAATTACAGCCGGGTCAAACTAGTTTCGCTAAATAATTAGCGCATGCTTGGCACTTCCGCCGGGTCAAATATGAGTCATTAAATGACTTCCGCCTCCTGGTGGTAGAGGGCGCTAGTGATCCTTCTTGCGACTGCTGGTACTGCAGAAGACCGGTGCTGCAGAAGAAGACAACAGGCAGCAAGAGTGAGGAGCCATTGTTTGCTTGCACTTTTACCATGGAGGATTACATATCTAAAATAAAACAGTTTTCTAAACTGGACTTTCAATCGAAGCAGGAGGTAATAATTAAAGGAATATCTCCATCGAGACAGAGAGACTTTTAAAACTGAAGAAAGATAAGGAAGACTTCTATAGGAGCTGCGCATGGACTCATTCATACCTAAAGGTAAGACCATAAATAACGTTTTTTTTATTAAATGTGCTTTTCATGATAAGGTAAGCGCCGGAGTGAGAAGAAGTTTTAAAATAATTAACGCATGCTTGTCAATCCCGCATGCTTTTGGTAAACGCAGGAGTGAGAAGAGATTTTAAATTAATTAGCGCCCCTGCGGCTATTCAAGGAAATACGGTATATTTGTGTTGGCCTATAGAGTTGTGAAGACACCAAAATCTGCCTGGCCGCAAAGTGACATTTTATAAATAGCCATGAAGGTCTGTGTCTAATGGATAAAAATTCAATGAATTACAATTTTAAAATAATTTAAAAAAAACTAAACAATTTGATTGTAATCAAAAAGAAATAGTGATATATATATAAATACTAATAATAATAGGATTGGTTAGGATAGGTCTTTATTGTCATTGCAAAAATACAACAAAACTTTGTTTTCAGCACAAACCTGTTCAAGATGAGACAGTTTTTATTTTTATTTAGCCTTTATTTAACCAGGTAAAAATCCCATTGCGATCAAAGATCTCTTTTCCAAGAGAGACCTGGCCAAGAGGACAGCAGCAAGGTTACATTAAAAACAGTAAACAACACATAAAACATCAAATTTACAACATTAAAACTTGCTGACATAACACGTGTGCATACAGACAAGGTAGACTGCAGTCCTTTCACAGAAGCTTTAAACTCATTCAACGTAACAAGGGTTTGAAGTAGGGATGTCCGATAATGGCTTTTTGCCGATATCCGATATGCCGATATTGTCCAACTCTTTAATTACAGATACCGATATCAACCGATACCGATATCAACCGATATATACAGTCGTGGAATTAACACATTATTATGCCTAATTTGGACAACCAGGTATGGTGAAGATAAGGTACTTTTTGAAAAAATGAATCAAATAAAATAAGATAAATAAATTAAAAACATTTTCTTGAATAAAAAAGAAAGTAAAACAATATAAAAACAGTTACATAGAAACTAGTAATGAATGAAAATGAGTAAAATTAACTGTTAAAGGTTAGTACTATTAGTGGAGCAGCAGCACGCACAATCATGTGTGCTTACGGACTGTATCCCTTGCAGACTGTATTGATATATATTGATATATAATGTAGGAAGCAGAATATTAATAACAGAAAGAAACAACCCTTTTGTGTGAATGAGTGTAAATAGGGTGGGTTGGTGTACTAATTGTAAGTGTATCTTGTGTTTTTTATGTGGATTTAATTTAAAAAAACAAAAAAAACAAAAAAAAACGATACTGATAATAAAAAACCGACACCGATAATTTCCGATATTACATTTTAACACATTTATCGACCGATAATATCGGCAGACCGATATTATTGCACATCTCTAGTTTGAAATTGAATATTCGATTGTAGGTTATTCCAAGCCTTTCTTGCCCAGTTCAGTTCTTACTTTGGGGACGACAAATTGCAGAACATTCATTTACGAAGATTGTGACAGTGTACAGGGTTACAGAACAGGAACGCTGATGGGTCGCCACAAGGCGCCCCGTAAAAAGATGGGAAAAAGGTAAAACGCTGGGGAAGGATGAGTAAAAAAATACAATCTAGACTGGGCTCCTAAGGGGTCCTAGTCTGGAGTGGGAAAAAACCTCCATAGCAAAGCACATATCCATATTACAACGTACATCTCCAGATATCTAGCAACAGAGGGGAGGGAGTGCGGGGTCACGGTGGCAGGCCGCAGCTCTCAGGCGCTGACCATCCTTTCATCACCCCTATGGGATTTGCGTAATAACAATAATAATAATAATTGGTTAATCCCACTTTTATTTTGAATGTTTTCCTGCTCTGCAGCAAGTAGTGGGTGCCCCGCCCATTTGTATCCCCTATAAAGACCACCACAACTTAGTTTCGGTTTGCATCCAGGCACCCGGACACCCACCTACCCGCTGGCGGCGTGCACCAAAATGCACACTGCGAGCGAGTGAGCGCTACGTACTGTGGGACTGATTACCGGGGGTCAGTCAGGTCCTGGACTGCTTTAGTCCAGCTGTGCTGTTCTAGCCAATTAGAAGCTCCATATGCTGCAACACCACCCACACACACACACACACACACACACACACACACACACACACACACACACACACACACACACACACACACACATTTGTACAGTTTCTATGCTATAAGAGTAGTCAGTAAGTTGCTAGAAAACAGGTATTTATTTAGGTGTACGTGGGTTGGGCTATGAATAATGGATATGTTGTTGCATTTTTATAATGCAAAGATGTTGTTTTTGTCGGGCGAAGACGCAGAGACGTGTGAGATGTTGCCGGGGGCGTCCCATTCTTTTTCAAAGCGCAATCTGTTGGCGCTGCCTGTGACAATCTGTTGTGGTGGAGCAGAATTGCACGGCTCCAAAGTGACAAGATAAACAGGATGGAGGAGCAGAGCTTCAGTTTCATGTATGGATGCTGTAAAGTTGACAGCATCCATACATGATGTGTAAACATTGGGATGAAATGGCAGCAACATGCATGAGTCATGGAAAAGTGCCGAGCTTAGAGCAGGACTGGGCAATTATTTTGACTCGGGGGCCACATTTAGAGAAACAAATGTGACTGGGGGCCGGTATATCTATTTTTAGGAACACTAATACAAAACCTCACAATAAAGTCTGATTGAATGCTAAAAACGTCATGACAGACCGCCTTAAAAAACATAATGGAATTTTTACATTTTTCTACGAAGGATAAAACACTGAATATTGACCAAATATAAACGTCACACCCCCTTTCCATCCACACATTGTACAATCAAGTGAAACGCCACAAAAATGCAACAAACAGTAAAATATGAAGGCGAAGGGTACAAAATAAACTCACCTACAATCTGATACATCACTAAGCTTTAGACCTTTGTTGTGAAAATCTCCTTCCGCGTCTGTGGAAACGCTTCCCGCCCACACTGCTTGGTGCCTCGTCTGAGCTGCTGTGACGTAGATGACCATAGTAACTAATTAGATGACCATAGTAACTAATTAGATGACCATAGTAACTAATTAGATGAGTATAGTAACTAATTAAATGACCATAGTAACTAATTAGATGAGCATAGTAACTAATTAGATGACCATAGTAACTAATTAGATGAGCATATTAACTAATTAGATGACCATAGTAACTAACTAGATGACCATAGTAACTAATTAGATGAGCATAGTAACTAATTAGAGACCATAGTAACTAATTAGATGAGCATATTAACTAATTAGATGAGCATAGTAACTAATTTGATGACAATAGTAACTAATTAGATGAGCATAGTAACTAATTAGAGACCATAGTAACTAATTAGATGAGCATAGTAAGTAATTAGATGAGCATAGTAACTAATTAGATGAGCATAGTAACTAATTAGATGACCATAGTAACTAATTAAATGACCATAGTAACTCATTAGAGCCCATAGTAACTAATTAGATGAGCATAGTAACTAATTAAATGACCATAGTAACTAATTAGATGACCATAGTAACTAATTAGATGAGCATAGTAACTAATTAGATGAGCATAGTAACTAATTAGATGACCATAGTAACTAATTAGATGAGCATAGTAACTAATAGTAACTAATTAGATGACCATAGTAACTAATTAGATGAGCATAGTAACTAATTAGATGACCATAGTAACTAATTAGATGAGCATAGTAACTAATAGTAACTAATTAGATGAGCATAGTAACTAATTAGAGACCAAAGTAACTAATTAGATGAGCATAGTAACTAATTAGATGACCATAGTAACTAATTAGATGAGCATAGTAACTAATAGTAACTAATTAGATGAGCATAGTAACTAATTAGATGAGCATAGTAAGTAATTAGATGACCATAGTAACTAATTAGATGAGCATATTAAGTAATTAGATGAGCATAGTAACTAATTAGAGACCATAGTAACTAATTAGATGAGCATAGTAACTAATTAGATGACCGTAGTAACTAATTAGATGAGCATAGTAACTAATTAGATGAGCATAGTAAGTAATTAGATGAGCATAGTAACTAATTATATGAGCATAGTAAGTAATTAGATGAGCATAGTAACTAATTAGATGACCATAGTAACTAATTAGATGACCATAGTAACTAATTAAATGACCATAGTAACTCATTAGAGCCCATAGTAACTAATTAGATGAGCATAGTAACTAATTAAATGACCATAGTAACTGATTAGATGACCATAGTAACTAATTAGATGAGCATAGTAACTAATTAGATGACCGTAGTAACTAATAGTAACTAATTAGATGACCATAGTAACTAATTAGATGAGCATAGTAACTAATTAGATGACCGTAGTAACTAATTAGATGAGCATAGTAACTAATAGTAACTAATTAGATGAGCATAGTAACTAATTAGATGACCATAGTAACTAATTAGATGAGCATAGTAACTAATTAGATGAGCATAGTAACTAATTAGATGACCATAGTAACTAATTAGATGAGCATAGTAACTAATAGTAACTAATTAGATGACCATAGTAACTAATTAGATGAGCATAGTAACTAATTAGATGACCGTAGTAACTAATAGTAACTAATTAGATGACCATAGTAACTAATTAGATGAGCATAGTAAGTAATTAGATGAGCATAGTAACTAATTAGATGACCATAGTAACTAATTAGATGACCATAGTAACTAATTAAATGACCATAGTAACTCATTAGAGCCCATAGTAACTAATTAGATGAGCATAGTAACTAATTAAATGACCATAGTAACTGATTAGATGACCATAGTAACTAATTAGATGAGCATAGTAACTAATTAGATGACCGTAGTAACTAATAGTAACTAATTAGATGACCATAGTAACTAATTAGATGAGCATAGTAACTAATTAGATGACCGTAGTAACTAATTAGATGAGCATAGTAACTAATAGTAACTAATTAGATGAGCATAGTAACTAATTAGATGACCATAGTAACTAATTAGATGAGCATAGTAACTAATTAGATGAGCATAGTAACTAATTAGATGACCATAGTAACTAATTAGATGAGCATAGTAACTAATAGTAACTAATTAGATGACCATAGTAACTAATTAGATGAGCATAGTAACTAATTAGATGACCGTAGTAACTAATAGTAACTAATTAGATGACCATAGTAACTAATTAGATGAGCATAGTAACTAATTAGATGACCGTAGTAACTAATTAGATGAGCATAGTAACTAATAGTAACTAATTAGATGAGCATAGTAACTAATTAGATGACCATAGTAACTAATTAGATGAGCATAGTAACTAATTAGATGAGCATAGTAACTAATTAGATGACCATAGTAACTAATTAGATGAGCATAGTAACTAATAGTAACTAACTAGATGACCATAGTAACTAATTAGATGAGCATAGTAACTAATTAGATGACCATAGTAACTAATTAGATGAGCATAGTAACTAATAGTAACTAATTAGATGACCATAGTAACTAATTAGATGAGCATAGTAAGTAATTAGATGACCATAGTAACTAATTAGATGAGCATATTAAGTAATTAGATGAGCATAGTAACTAATTAGAGACCATAGTAACTAATTAGATGAGCATAGTAACTAATTAGATGACCGTAGTAACTAATTAGATGAGCATAGTAACTAATTAGATGACCATAGTAACTATCGTATTTTTCGTAGTATAAGTCGCTCCGGAGTATAAGTCGCACCGGCTGAAAATGCATAATAAAGAAGGAAAAAAACATATATAAGTCGCACTGGAGTATAAGTCGCATTTTTTGGGGAAATGTATTTGATAAAAGCCAACAGCTAGAATAGACATTTGAAAGGCAATTTAAAATAAATAAAGAATAGTGAACAACATTGGCCCTGTGATGAGGTGGCGACTTGTCCAGGGTGTACGCCGCCTTCCGCCCGATTGCAGCTGAGATAGGCTCCAGCGCCCCCCGTGACCCCGAAGGGAATAAGCGGTAGAAAATGGATGGATGGATGAATAGTGAACAACAGGCTGAATAAGTGTACGTTATATGAGGCATAAATAACCAACTGCTATGTTAACGTAACATATTATGGTAAGAGTCATTCAAATAACTATAACATATAGAACATGCTATACGTTTACCAAACAATCTGTTACTCCTAATCGCTAAATCCCATGAAATCTTATACGTCTAGTCCAGGGGTCACCAACGCGGTGCCCGCGGGCACCAGGTAGCCCGTAAGGACCAGATGAGTAGCCCGCTGGCCTGTTCTAAAAATAGCTCAAATAGCAGCACTTACCAGTGAGCTGCCTCTATTTTTTTAATTGTATTTATTTACTAGCAAGCTGGTCTCGCTTTGCCCGACATTTTTAATTCTAAGAGAGACAAAACTCAAATAGAATTTGAAAATCCGAGAAAATATTTTAAAGACTTGGTCTTCACTTGTTTAAATAAATTCATATTTTTTTTTACTTTGCTTCTTATAACTTTCAGAAAGACAATTTTAGAGAAAAAATACAACCTTAAAAATGATTTTAGGATTTTTAAACACATATACCTTTTTACCTTTTAAATTCCTTCCTCTTCTTTCCTGACAATTTAAATCAATGTTCAAGTAAATTAATTTTTTTTATTGTAAAGAATAATAAATACATTTTAATTTAATTCTTAATTTTAGCTTCTGTTTTGTTGACAAAGAATATTTGTGAAATATTTCTTCAAACTTATTATGATTAAAATTCAAAAAAATTATTCTGGCAAATCTAGAAAATCTGTAGAATCAAATTTAAATCTTATTTCAAAGTCTTTTGAATTTCTTTTAAAAAAAAAATTCTGGAAAATCTAAAAGAAATAATGATTTGTCTAGCTTGGTCCAATTTGTTATATATTCTAACAAAATGTAGATTGGATTTTAACCTATTCAAAACATGTCATCAAAATTCTAAAATTAATCTTAATCAGGAAAAATTACTAATGATGTTCCATAAATTATTTTTTTAATTTTTTCAAAAAGATTCGAATTAGCTAGTTTTTCTCTTCTTTTTTTCGGTTGAATTTTGAATTTTAAAGAGTCGAAATTCAATCAATCAATGTTTATTTATGTAGCCCTAAATCACAAAAGTCTCATAAACTATGTTTCAAAATGTAATTGTCATTTTTTTCGTGTTTTCTCCTCTTTTGAACCGTTCAATTAAGTGTAAATATCATTAATTATTAATAATAACATAGAGTTAAAGGTAAATTGTGGGTGTCGGTGAGTTCTTTGTGGGTGTCTGTGAGTTCTTTGTGGGTGTCGGTGAGTTCTTTGCGGGTGTCGGTGAGTTCTTTGTGGGTGTCTGTGAGTTCTTTGTGGGTGTCTGTGAGTTCTTTGTGGGTGTCGGTGAGTTCTTTGTGGGTGTCGGTGAGTTCTTTGTGGGTGTCGGTGAGTTCTCTGTGGCTCGTATGGCTCGGGTGCCACTTCCTGTTTTGACAACTTGTACTCCCAAGTGAGTATCCAATCACAGCATGAGGCCATCTAGAAGGCCCTACTGACAACAACTCCTGATCTGATTGGCTATCGCAACTGTCTATCAACTGTATGTCCTTGTTCACTTACAGTGCAAGGATGCCAGCATTGTTGATTCTGAAGGCAGATTAGGTACAGCATGGCAACATAAGCTAGCTGAATTCTGATTGGCTACAAACTGAATACTTTTAGATATTTAGGGAAAGTAAATAAAAATGACTTTTATCTTTAATTATGATGATGATTGTGCGCGTTTACACAGGAGTCTGATAAAAAAGTCATCTGAATCATCTTCTTTTCCAATACCTTTATAACTGATAACGGTAGTTCAGCTGAGGTATGCTCATTTTAAAAATTAGATTTACAGCCCCAAAATGTTTTAATTGTTTTCATTTCAATGCCCCGCCCTCCACTGTTTGACCAGTTAGAAAGTCAGTGAGTGTGTCACATCCAGGTTGCCAGTTATGCACTGCCATCTTTTACTGGCTACTGCCACTGGTGAAGTTACTAAACATGTCAGACCTTAGTAAATCTAAAAGGTCTGGTTACGATTCTCAACTTATTCATGACAAAGCCAGGAACAAAACGAGGATTTGTATCGTGGATGCCTTTGAAAGATTAAGACCATTGAAGGCGGAGAAGATTTTTACATCTGCAACTAACTTGCTCATTTCCTCCTTGATAGGTAAGTCAGGCATTTATGTTTCCTTATTACTTGTAATAAATGGAAATGGACATTTGGTATGTAAACGATATTGTCCAATACAGTCTATGATCTTGTCTAACAAAGCTAGTATGTTCCTGCAACTAATGCTTAGTGTGATGATGCTTAGCTCCTAGTGCAGGGGTCGGCAACCTTTACCACTCAAAGAGCCATTTTGGCAAGTTTCACAAATTAAAGAAAGTAATGGGAGCCACAAAAAATTTTTTAAAATGAAAAACACCACATACAAAGCTCAAATGCTTTGTGCTATGTTAACCAGGGGTCTCCGACACACGCTTTAATGTGGAAATTTGATGTTAGTGCAGCCCGCGAGTTTTGAATGAATGGCGCTTGATAGCGTCATACTTGCCAACCCTCTCATTTTTCCCGGGAGACTCCCGAATATCAGGGCGTGGTGACACTGCATTTGGCGCCCTCTACAGTCTGCCCTAACAGTGTACCTGCTCGACCACACGTAGATTGCAATTTCAGCTTGCTCACGTAAGTGACAGGCGTACTAACTCAGCAGCCACACATCTTACACTGACGGTACCAATACCCAGAATCCCATGCAGCCCTAACTCTTCCGCTCAACCAACGCACGGAGAGAGGGGGGGGGGGTTGATGTGTGGGGGGATTTGGTGGTAGCGGGGGTGTAAAATGTAGACCGGAAGAGTTAGGGCTGCATGGGATTCTGGGTAATGGTTGTGTTGTGTTTATGTTGTGTTACGGTGGGATGTTCTCCAGAAATGTGTTTTTCATTCTTTTTTGGTGTGGGTTCACAGTGTGGCGCATATTTGTAACGTAACAATGTTAAAGTTGTTTGATACGGCTACCGTCAGTGTAAGCTGTGTGGCTGATGAGTAAGTATGCTTTGCTGTCTCCTGTGTGTGCAAGTAATAACAACATGCAACATGTGGCTGGACTGGCATGCTGTATGTAAATGCTATAGAGGACAATTACTGCAGTGCAATTAGGGCACGCCCTTTATTTAGTAATTAGAGTGTAAATAGGATTAATTTTCCCTGGGAGTAATCTATGAGAGACACTGAGATCCATAAATCTCCTGGGAAAATCGGGGGGTTGGCATGTATGTAGCTGAGCCGCATCAGAT
>NC_084746.1:1195000-1230000 GCF_033978785.1 Entelurus aequoreus
TAGCAGACCTCATACCAATTTACCACTAAATTTTCAAATCAAACCTGGATTTTGTCTCTTTAAAATCCACACGACTGCCACATGGATCCAACATCCATTGATGCAATCAATGGATAAAATAAAAAAATCCACCTATCATTTAAAAAAATCATAATAAATTACATTTTTAAAAGGTGTTTTGTTGTCATGCAACTAACCAACTCTTTTGTTTAGAAATAGAACAGAGATGCTTTAAAGGCCTACTGAAATGAAATTGTTTTATTTAAACGGGAATAGCAGATCCATTCTATGTGTCATACTTGATCATTTTGCGATATTGCCATATTTTTGCTGAAAGGATTTAGTAGAGAACGTCGATAAAGTTCGCAACTTTTGGTCTCTGATAAAAAAAAACCTGTCAGTTGTTCACTCCCTCATATTTTCCTATTGTTTTCAACGCAGCTTGAGCGATTCGGACCATTACCCCATTAATTTGAGCGAGGATGAAAGATTCGTGGATGAGGAACGTTGAGTGACGGACTACAATGCAGTGAAATACATATTTTTTTTCGCTCTGACCGTAACTTAGGTACAAGCTGGCTCATTGGATTCCACACTCGTATTTTAAACCACCTGGGATAATATATCCTCTTGAAAATGAGAGTCGAGACTGCGAAATGGACATTCAGTGCCTTTTATCTCCACGACAATACATCGGCGAAACTTCTACGAGCTAACGTGATAGCATCTTGCTTTAACTGCATATAGAAACAAAAAAAATAAACCCCTGACTGGAAGTATAGATAGAAAATCAACAATACTATTAAACCGTGGACATGTACATACACGGTTAATGCTTTCCAGGCTGGCGAAGGTTAACAATGCTGTGCTAACGACGCCATTGAAGCTAACTTAGCAACTTAGCAACCGGACCGCACAGAGCTATGCTAAAAACATTAGCTCTCCACCTACGCCAGCCAGCCCTCATCTGCTCATCAACACCCGTGCTCACCTGCGTTCCAGCGGAAGGACGAAGGACTTCACCCGATGCGTTTGGCGGCCCGGAGACGTAGGAAGTCAAGGTGAGGTCGGCGGCTAGCGCGTCTGCTCTCCAACAAAGTCCTCCTGGTTGTGTTGCTGTAGTCCGCTGCTAATACAGCGATCCCACCTACAACTGTCTTCTTTGCAGCCTTCATTGTTCATTAAACAAATTGCAAAAGATGTCCAGAATACTGTGGAATTATGAAATGAAAACAAAGCTTTTTGTATAGGATTCTACGGGGTACCATAACTTCCGTTACTCTGACTTCGTCACGCGCATACGTCATCATACCGCGACGTTTCAGCCGGATATTTTCTGGGAAATGTAAAATGTCACTTTATAAGTTAACCCGGCCGTATTGGCATGTGTTGCAATGTTAAGATTTCATCATTGATATATAAACTATCAGACTGCGTGGTCGCTAGTAGTGGCTTTCAGTAGGCCTTTAAAAATATAAATACAAATAAAAATTGATGCGAATGTAAAAAAAATAAAACATGAATGATTTGTAAATAAAAAAGTAATAAAATAATACAATCTAGACGTCAGATAAGAGGGGAGGATAGAATTGAATATAAATATAATAGAACCTCATGATACACAGTATAATGAGGTTCCAAGTGCTTCCTTTTAATTCTTCAAATTTGCTTGCTAATAGAATATGTCATTAGGAACTGCCAACGATTAAACCTCCATTTTCACAAGTATTTGGACAGGTGACATCATCATAACCACGACTTCATTTAATGTTGCAAAACTACCTTCACCTTTGCTTTCTCCGGTGAGGTCATTTGAGCTCATCTTTTCTTCCGTGGGGCGAGCTTCAACAACGCAAACGTGCTGACGTGAAACACACACACACACACACACACACACACACACACGCGCACGCACGCACGCACGCACAGGACAGATTGCATTCTGCCTCCATCCTCCTCCTCATCATCCTCTGCCAGCAAGCAGTACTGATGGAGCTCAGTCTGAGTCGAGACAGGAGGTGGGGTGGAGCACAAATACCAACACACACACACACACACACACACACACACACTCACACACACCCCACACACACACACACACACACACACTCTTGTATTTACCTTCTTGAGACCACCGAATAACGCTTCCCTCTTTAGGACCAGCCTTTCTAGATATATAAAGATGTGTATTGACAACATTAATAATATATACATACTATGCAAATATAAAAAAGCTAGATGAATGAATGAATGAATGAATGAATGAATGAATGAATGAAATGAGTCAAAAATGAGTTGGAATTTCACAAGAAAAACTTAGAATGTTGGCAGTATCATAATAAAAGTCGTCATTTTACTCAATGCAAGTCAAGATTTTACAAGAAAGACTGAACATTTGTGCAATATTATGATAAAAGTTGGGATTTTACTCAATAACAGTCGCAATTTCACAAGAAAAGCTTAACATTTTGGCAATTTCATGAAAAGAGTCGTCATTTTACTCGACAAAAGTCACAATTTTATAAGAAGTTTTTAGATTTTGGCAATATTAATAATATATACATACTATGCAAATATAAAAAAGCTAGATGAATGAATGAATGAATGAATGAATGAATGAATGAATGAATGAAATTAGTCAAAAATCAGTTGGAATTTCACAAGAAAAACGTAGAATGTTGGCAGTATCATAATAGAAGTCGTCATTTTACTCAATGCAAGTCAAGATTTTACAAGAAAGACTGAACATTTGTGCAATATTATGATACAAGTTGGAGTTTTACTCAATAACAGTCGCAATTTCACAAGAAAAGCTTAACATTTTGGCAATTTCATGAAAAGAGTCGTCATTTTACTCGACAAAAGTCACAAGTTTATAAGAAAAGTTTTGAAATTTTGGCAATATTAATAATATATACATACTATGCAAATATAAAAAAGCTAGATGAATGAATGAATGAATGAATGAAATGAGTGAAAAATTAGTTGGAATTTCACAAGAAAAACTTAGAATGTTGGCTCTTTTATAATAAAAGTCGTCATTTTACTCAACGCAAGTCAAGATTTTACAAGAAAGACTGAACATTTGTGCAATATTATGATACAAGTTGGAGTTTTACTCAATAACAGTCGCAATTTCACAAGAAAAGCTTAACATTTTGGCAATTTCATGAAAAGAGTCGTCATTTTACACGACAAAAGTCACAATTTTATAAGAAAAGTTTTTAAATTTTGGCAATATTATAGTAATAATCGGAATTTTGCTTGGTAAAATTATGACAAAAGTCATCATTTTACTCCAAAAGTGTTTTACAAGAACAACAACACAATTGGCAATATTGTGATACAAGTCAGAAGTTTATATGGCAAATGTCACCATATCACAGTAAAAAGCAATAATTTTACATAAAAAAGTAATAATTTTACGAGAAAATATTGCAATATTACAGAAACACAAAGAATATGACAAATTTCTCCCATATTTATTAGAAAAGCGTCAACACATTGTGAGAAAAATTTTGTATTTTTGAATTTTTTGTTTGTAATTGGTTTTTAATCTTCATTATTTACTTCAAGTTATTACAGTATGTCTCTATAAACATATTTATTTCATTAAACATTTTTTTTTTTAAATTAGCCTAAGGGGGCGCATTTCAATTTCTTACACACACTTCTTATAACATATGTTGGCCAGAGGGGGAGCACTTCAAATTTTTACACACACTTGTTATTTCATATGTTGACCAGAGGGGGAGCACTTTTAAAACCGACGCACAGTCCCACTCAAGAGCAGACAAACCTTTCAGGGAGACGGAACAGGACCGCTGACGGGGTCAGCCAACTTCCGGCGCCCCTTAAAAAGGTAAAAAAAAAAAAAACAGGTAAACATTGGTGGGGGGTTTGGGGGGGGAGGGGGGAGTAAACAAATATTCAATCTAAGGCTGGACTCCCGAGGTTTCAGACTGAGACCGGGGGGGGGGGGGACCTCAATAGCCATAGCACACACAAACAAGTTACAAAGAAGACACAAGACTTGCAACAGAGTGTGTGATGACTGTATTATGATAATAGTATATATCTGATAGTATATATCTGTATCATGAATCAATTTAAGTGGACCCCGACTTAAACAAGTTCAAAAACTTATTGGGGTGTTACCATTTAGTGGTCAATTGTACGTAATATGTACTGTACTGTGCAATCTACTAATAAAAGTCTCAATCAATCCATCAGTCAATTTGAAAAATCCCTCCTTTTTGGGACTACCCTAATTTTGATAGATTTCACCACCGGGGGTGCAAATGAGACATTCTCTA
Organism: Entelurus aequoreus; assembly: GCF_033978785.1. NCBI lineage: Eukaryota > Metazoa > Chordata > Actinopteri > Syngnathiformes > Syngnathidae > Entelurus > Entelurus aequoreus. The sequence continues at coordinate 1,199,317 of NC_084746.1, forward strand.
TTACTTTGCAATGGTTTTCCGTATTGGGACCATGATTTATGTCCTAACTTGATCACCGGTCCTCATATGGAAGCTACTTTTCCTTTTTGATGTCTCAAGAAGGGTGGAAATACAAGAACACACACACACACACTTTTATCTTGCGGACGTGAGTGCATTGACATCTTTGCACGCCATCACATTCTTCACATTGCTGCTTTATATGTGCAAATCCATACACCCATCTGTGTGTGTGTGTGTGTGTGTGTGTGTGTGTGTGTGTGTGTGTGTGTGTGGGTGTGTGTGTGTGTGTGGCATGTCAGGATGAAGTGTAGCAGCTCATTTGCACATCTCACTTGCAAGCAATGGAACTATTAAATGGAGTAATGGTCCAAAACAAAGGTTGTTAAATCCGCAGCGAGCCAAAAAGACAAATAAGGCACATTCTTGCACCCAAAGCCGGCAAAAAGGCTGCAGGTCCTTCGTGGTGACGCCTGGCAATACGCTTTAATGGCAGCTCCGCTAATAGAAGATCGCTGCTCTACTGCAAACATCGTGGCCGACGGGCAGAGAGGAACAGCTGCCGTGTAATTGAATTAACATTTGCCGTCTGCTTGGGCAGCGGTGAGGCCTCGCACACACCCCGACACCATCAACACTAACATGAATATTCAGAGGTGAAGTTTGCTGTTCTGTTTGTGTGTGTGTGTGTGGGTGTGTGTGTGTGTGTGTGTGTGTGTGGGTGTGTGTGTGTGTGTGTGTGTGTGTGTGTGTGTGTGTGTGTGTGTGTGTGTGTGTGTGTGTGTGTGTGTGTGTGTGTGTGTGTGTGTGTGTGTGTGTGTGTGTGTGTCTCCAACCAGGAATGTCCTCCAAACACACACATGGATGTCCATCACTACTTCTGAAGGACAAGCAGGCAATAATGTGGCTTTAAGTCCAACAGCGACATCCAGTGGACTGTCAGTGAACAGCATTAAAGGAGCCATATTACCCCCCACTATGGACTGGACTCTCACTATTATGTTAGATCCACTATGGACTGGACTCTCACTATTATGTTAGATCCACTATGGACTGGACTCTCACACTATTATGTTAGATCCACTATGGACTGGACTCTCACACTATTATGTTAGATCCACTATGGACTGGACTCTCACACTATTAACTAGATCCACTATGGACTGGACTCTCACACTATTATGTTAGATCCACTATGGACTGGACTCTCACTACTATGTTAGATCCACTATGGACTGGACTCTCACACTATTATGTTAGATCCACTATGGACTGGACTCTCACTATTATGTTAGATCCACTATGGACTGGACTCTCACTATTATGTTAGATCCACTATGGACTGGACTCTCACACTATTATGTTAGATCCACTATGGACTGGACTCTCACACTATTATGTTAGATCCACTATGGACTGGACTCTCACACTATTAACTAGATCCACTATGGACTGGACTCTCACACTATTATGTTAGATCCACTATGGACTGGACTCTCACACTATTATGTTAGATCCACTATGGACTGGACTCTCACACTATTGTTAGATCCACTATGGACTGGACTCTCACTATTATGTTAGATCCACTATGGACTGGACTCTCACACTATTGTGTTAGATCCACTATGGACTGGACTCTCACACTATTATGTTAGATCCACTATGGACTGGACTCACACTATTATGTTAGATCCACTATGGACTGGACTCTCACACTATTGTGTTAGATCCACTATGGACTGGACTCTCACACTATTATGTTAGATCCACTATGGACTGGACTCACACTATTATGTTAGATCCACTATGGACTGGACTCTCACACTATTGTGTTAGATCCACTATGGACTGGACTCTCACTACTATGTTAGATCCACTATGGACTGGACTCTCACACTATTATGTTAGATCCACTATGGACTGGACTCACACTATTATGTTAGATCCACTATGGACTGGACTCTCACACTATTGTGTTAGATCCACTATGGACTGGACTCTCACTACTATGTTAGATCCACTATGGACTGGACTCTCACACTATTATGTTAGATCCACTATGGACTAGACTCTCACTATTATGTTAGATCCACTATGGACTGGACTCTCACTATTATGTTAGATCCACTATGGACTGGACTCTCACTATTATGTTAGATCCACTATGGACTGGACTCTCACACTATTATGTTAGATCCACTATGGACTGGACTCTCACACTATTGTGTTAGATCCACTATGGACTGGACTCTCACTACTATGTTAGATCCACTATGGACTGGACTCTCACACTATTATGTTAGATCCACTATGGACTGGACTCTCACTATTATGTTAGATCCACTATGGACTGGACTCTCACACTATTATGTTAGATCCACTATGGACTGGACTCTCACTATTATGTTAGATCCACTATGGACTGGACTCTCACACTATTATGTTAGATCCACTATGGACTGGACTCTCACACTATTATGTTAGATCCACTATGGACTGGACTCTCACTATTATGTTAGATCCACTATGGACTGGACTCTCACACTATTATGTTAGATCCACTATGGACTGGACTCTCACACTATTATGTTAGATCCACTATGGACTGGACTCTCACTATTATGTTAGATCCACTATGGACTGGACTCTCACACTATTATGTTAGATCCACTATGGACTGGACTCTCACACTATTATGTTAGATCCACTATGGACTGGACTCTCACACTATTATGTTAGATCCACTATGGACTGGACTCTCACTATTTTGTTAGATCCACTATGGACTGGACTCTCACACTATTATGTTAGATCCACTATGGACTGGACTCTCACACTATTATGTTAGATCCACTATGGACTGGACTCTCACACTATTATGTTAGATCCACTATGGACTGGACTCTCACTATTATGTTAGATCCACTATGGACTGGACTCTCACACTATTATGTTAGATCCACTATGGACTGGACTCTCACACTATTATGTTAGATCCACTATGGACTGGACTCTCACACTATTATGTTAGATCCACTATGGACTGGACTCACACTATTATGTTAGATCCACTATGGACTGGACTCTCACACTATTGTGTTAGATCCACTATGGACTGGACTCTCACTACTATGTTAGATCCACTATGGACTGGACTCTCACACTATTATGTTAGATCCACTATGGACTAGACTCTCACTATTATGTTAGATCCACTATGGACTGGACTCTCACTATTATGTTAGATCCACTATGGACTGGACTCTCACTATTATGTTAGATCCACTATGGACTGGACTCTCACACTATTATGTTAGATCCACTATGGACTGGACTCTCACACTATTGTGTTAGATCCACTATGGACTGGACTCTCACTACTATGTTAGATCCACTATGGACTGGACTCTCACACTATTATGTTAGATCCACTATGGACTGGACTCTCACTATTATGTTAGATCCACTATGGACTGGACTCTCACACTATTATGTTAGATCCACTATGGACTGGACTCTCACTATTATGTTAGATCCACTATGGACTGGACTCTCACACTATTATGTTAGATCCACTATGGACTGGACTCTCACACTATTATGTTAGATCCACTATGGACTGGACTCTCACTATTATGTTAGATCCACTATGGACTGGACTCTCACACTATTATGTTAGATCCACTATGGACTGGACTCTCACACTATTATGTTAGATCCACTATGGACTGGACTCTCACTATTATGTTAGATCCACTATGGACTGGACTCTCACACTATTATGTTAGATCCACTATGGACTGGACTCTCACACTATTATGTTAGATCCACTATGGACTGGACTCTCACACTATTATGTTAGATCCACTATGGACTGGACTCTCACTATTTTGTTAGATCCACTATGGACTGGACTCTCACAAATCTTCTCCGCCTTCAATGGTCTCCATCTTTCAAAGGCATCCCCGATACAAATCCTCGTTTTGTTCCTGGCTTTGTCATGAATAAGTTAAGAATCGTAACGACACCTTTTAGATTTACTAAGGTGTGACATGTTTAGTAACTTCACCAGTGGCAGTAGCTACACGAAGATGGCAGTGCATAACTGGCAACCTGGATGTGACACACTCACAGACTTTCTAACTGGTCAAACGGTGGAGGGCGGGACATCGAAATGACAACAATAACAATATTTCGGGGCTGTAAATCTAATCTTGAAATGAGCATACCCCAGCTGAACTACCGTAATCAGTTATAAAGGTATTGGAAAAGAAGATGATTTATTAATGCCTTTTGACATATCAGGGCCATTTAATGATGACTCGACATGACATTATTACATATGGCACCTTTAAATTGTCTCACTTACCCACCTCTTGTATAAACTATTCTGAACTATTATATGTTTGGAATATGATTAATTTGTGATTTATTGGGACATTCAAGAAAAGTAAAAATGATTGTATTTAAAATTACTAAATTTGAAAATCTACATACTTATCCAGTGGGTTGATATGATTTAAAGTCATTATTGCAGCATTTTTTACCCTGAAACACCTCCCAAAATAAATACAAAATATTACTACCTACCCCTCCACAAAACATGGGCTCCATAAATAAAACAATGTATACACTTACACAACATATATACAGGTATGTACAGTATATACATACAGTATATGTAACATATACAGTACATGAATATATCTCTACATCTCTTTCTCTCTATATACATATATATATAGTGTATATACATACATATACATTATATACATTAACATATATATGTATACTACCGTTCAAAAGTTTGGGGTCACATGTAAATGTCCTTATTTTTGAAGGAAAAGCACTGTACTTTTCAATGAAGATAACTTTAAACTAGTCTTAACTTGAAATAAATACACTCTATACATTGCTAATGTGGTAAATGACTATTCTAGCTGCAAATGTCTGCTTTTTGGTGCAATATCTACATAGGTGTATAGAGGCCCATTTCCAGCAACTATCACTCCAGTGTTCTAATGGTACAATGTGTTTGCTCATTGGCTCAGAAGGCTAATTGATGATTAGAAAACCCTTGTGCAATCATGTTCACACATCTGAAAACACTTTAGCTCGTTACAGAAGCTACAAAACTGACCTTCCTTTGAGCAGATTGAGTTTCTGGAGCATCACATTTGTGGGTTCAAAATGGCCAGAAAAAGAGAACTTTCATCTGAAACTCGACAGTCTATTCTTGCTCTTAGAAATGAAGGCTCAAACACCAAATTGTTTGGGTGACCCCAAACTTTTGAACGGTAGTATATATATATATATATATATATATATATATATATATGTATATATGTATACATGTGTGTGTATGTATGTGTTATGTATCAACAGGGAGGAAGGAGACGGCACGACAACCGAGGGTCAAGCTCAATGGGTTTTATTGAGCACTTGATGATTACGTGGGGGTGTGTATGCTACTATGTGTGTGAATGGAATATTATGAGTGGAAATTAAACATATATAAATACCGGAGGGTTTGTTGGATGTGGTAGCCAACAAGTCCAGGGGGGAAGAGGCAAAAGGGGTCCGAGGCGTCCAGAAGTCCCTGAGACACAGGGGCTGTAGGGGACAGGAGACAATAAGGACAATCAGGACGAGGCACGAGGAAGACAAGCAGAACCAGAGAGCAGGAGGGAAGTCAGAGGCGTGATGCTTACAGGGCTACGTTCCGATGAGGAGAAGTCAGCGGCGAGGCTCTTTATCCTTTCGCCTTTCATTAGTCCCAGGTGCGCTGATTGCAGATTGCCTCCGGCTGTGGCGACGCGTGGGTGCGGTCTGCGCAGCGCGTGCAGGGGCGTGTCTAGCGGCGCTCTCTGTGGAGCTTCTAGGTCATGGGTGTCAAAATTTGGCCCGCCGTGTAATTTCACTTGGCCCTTGAGGCGATATCAAATTAACACTAGAGCTGGCCCGCCGATTATATTCAGCGGTGGTGCCGCTGTAACACCGCATTCACCGCTAATTCTCATACTTGCCAACCCTCCCGGGAGACTCCCAGATTTCAGTGCCCCTCCCAAAAATCGTCACATCCGCTTGTCATCCAGTCCAACGTCCAGTCACATATAATATGTGCGGCTTCTGTACACACACACAAGTGAATGCAACGCATACTTGATCAACAGCGATACAAGCTACACTGAGGGTGGCCGTATAAACAACTTTAACACTCTTACAAATATGCACCACACTGTGAACCCACACCAAACAAGCATGACAAACACATTTCGGGAGAGCATCCGCACCGTAACACAACATAAACACAACTGAATAAATACCCAGAACCCTTTGCAGCACTAACTCTTCCAGTTTGGTGGTAGCGTATATTGTAGCGTCCCGGAAGAGTTAGTGCTGCAAAGGGTTCTGGGTATTTGTTCGGTGCGGATGTTCTCCCGAAATGTGTTTGTCATTCTTTTTTGGTGTGGGTTCACAGTGTGGCGCATATTTGTAACAGTGTTAAAGTTGTTTATACGTCCACCCTCAGTGTGACCTGTATGGCTGTTGACCAAATATGCGTTGCATTCCCGTGTGTGTTCATACAGAAGCCGCACATATCTTGTGACTGGGCCGACACGTTGTTAGAATGGATGAAAAGTGGACGTGACGACAGCTCGTGGAGGACCTTAAAGGCACACCCCCAAGACTGTGGTCCGGGTGGACTACGAGATATAATGACTGATGAACACCTTGGTTGGATAATGAAGGTTGCCTCAGCTCAAAGCCTGAGCCCCGACATGAATGAACTAGCATCCAAGAAAAGATGGCAGGTATCTGGCTTGGGCACATCAGATTAGATCAGTGTGTTGCAAACTGAGCACTTTAAAGTCCTGAATGGTTGGTTTATTCATTGTTATTTTATTTTCTAATTTATTAGCCTGTGGAAAAAGTTAATGTTGATATTTACCTCAGAAGGCTGCAAATAGAAAAGAGGCATTCCATTTTTATTTAAATTGTATTTGATATGCCATTGATATTTTTTAATTATTATTATTATTATTTGAAACTGGATTTTGCATGTCACTATAAAGTTATATAAGCCTTGCTTGTTCAATATTCAGTGCAAAACTTGTTTGGGTCCCTATTAAAAGGTTAATTTGTTCAACCTTGGCCCGCAGCTTTGTTCAGTTTTACATTTCGGCCCACTCTGTATTTGACTTTGACAGCCCTGCTCTAGGTGCTGGACTGTAACAGTATGTATATGTGTATATTTGAAAATAGATCCTTGTGGCACACCCAAATCACTAATTATTCAGTCTGATGTTACGCCATTCATTTGAACACATTGTTGTAGCATTGTCAATAATAATTTTATTAAAAAAGTGGCTGAGATAGGTTACAGCGACCTCCCGCCACTCCAAAAGGGACAAGCGGTAGAAAATGGGGTGGATGAAATTCACCTTCTCGTCAGCACACACACCTTTAATAAAAAAGACGTCAAATCAGAATGAGCGATATTTACACAAATATGTACGTATGTATCAGTGAAGTTATGTGTGTTACCTTAATTTACCTTTTTTTTTTTTTTTTTTTTTGGCCCGCGGCACCTCTGGGTCCTGGCTGGTACCTTCATCCCGATCGACAAAAAGTTTTCAGGACCACTGTCTCCACCATCTCCAGTAGAAGCCGGCGGCGAGCCACCTCCTCCCGACTATGTTTGGAGGTCAGGTTGTTGGTGTTGTTTCGTTTAAGGTAAGATACATAAATACAAGTTACAAATGAAACATTTCATTATCAGCCCACTTAAATACACATACCTGTGCCTTGAGTTGGGCCAGCTCAATTTGATGGGCCCGTTCTGCCTTCAGAAACTTCACTGCAAGACATGGTTTAAATTTAACCACAATATTGTAATGTCAGATTGTAGAATCTACGTTCCTTACAGTCACAATTGAGGACGCTCAACTCAGCGTTGAGAGCTCTCTTGCTGAATTGGAAAGTCTTCAAGGCATCTCTCTTGGCAGATCGGAAGGTGTTCAGGGCATCTCTCTTGGCAGATCGGAAGGTGTTCAGGGCATCTCTCTTGGCAGATTTGAAGGTCTTCAAAGAAGAAGCCATCTCAGCTCTGTTCGTCTTTTTGGCAGTTTTAAGAGCAAACACTTCGCTCCTATATGCCATTCCACGCATTTTGGCCTCCACTGCTTCTCTCTGGTGTGGCACCAATTCGGCCAATGTGAGTTGAAAGTCCTGTTCAACACAAGTCAATACTGGCAATCAATATGGCGTGATAATTGCAGTAACAAGAGTGTAAAAGCTAAACACACAATACAAACAGTCACAATATGACTGATAAAAAGTTAAAAAAAAAAGATCAAAATCTTTTACAATCAAGCAAAACACAACAAAAATGGTACAAACAGCAAAATATGAATTAGGGGTGTGGGAAAAAAATTGATTGTTTTTAATGCCCATCCATTTTCTACCGCTTGTCCCTTTTGGGGTCGCGGGGGGTCGCTGGAGTCTATCTCAGCTACAATAACACAAATCTGCCATGCAGGCTGTTTCTTTCTTTAAAAAATAATAATGAATCAAAATCAATGTCATTATGAATTATTGACCTATTACGTCACATTTGAGATATTTTGGGGGAAAATGTTGCATATTTTGTGTTTGCCATATAAAAAACTGAGCTGTTTTTTTTTTTAATGATAATAAATGGGTTATACTTCTATAGCGCTTTTCTACCTTCAAGGTACTCAAAGCGCTTTGACACTATTTCCACATTCACCCATTCACACACACATTCACACACTGATGGCGGGAGCTGCCATGCAAGGCGCTAACCAGCAGCCATCAGGAGCAAGGGTGAAGTGTCTTGCCCAAGGACACAACGGACGTGACTAGGATGGTAGAAGGTGGGGATTGAACCCCAGTAACCAGCAACCCTCCGATTGCTGGCACGGCCACTCTACCAACTTCGCCACGCCGTCCCCGTTTAAAGGGCCTAAAAGGAAACAACGAAAAACATAAACAACAATAAAACGTATAATTGATGGATAGATATGAAGTTAAAAGTAAAAGTAAACAGTAAAAAAAAATAGAATTTATTTTTTAACACTATAATTATTTGGATCCCCAATCATTTTAGTGTGATTTGTTTTTAAGTGTCATTGCTCAAAAATAATGAATTAAAATCAATGTGGCTCCAATTATTATATAATCTCAAATATTCCACTTAAAAATGTTATTGTGTGAAAATATTGCATATTTTGTATTTTTTCCATAAAAAAACAGGGTTTTCTTTGACAACAAGAGCATACAACTTCAATCTTTAAAAGTGTTATATTGACAGACCTAATGTTGATCTAGAGATTTAAAACTTGAACAATAATACAAATAATAATACTGAATAACACTTTTTTTTTTTACCAAAACCCATTGGGTTCCCCGGGATAAAGCCTGAGTGGAGGCCTAGATATATATTTTTTTATGGGTGAGGGCCGACATCCGGGCAACTGAGCTACATACGTGTTCTTGGAGCCATAGCAACAAGACTGGCGTTGAAAACAAACCGTTGCCATGACTCTTTAACCTGTCGACCTACGCTGGTTAAACCCGTCATTCTGCCTCCAAAATGCCGAAAAACTGTGTAGTTTTTGGTTGTGCTAACCACAACTGGAAACAGGGAAAACAAAGGTTGTATTTTGTTCTGCCAAAGCGCGATAAAAGCCCACAGAGACGAGACAAATGGCTCGCAACTTTACACCGGGAAAACGAGGACGGTTCTCACTGGAGTCCCCCAAAGTCCCGGGTCGTGTGTTTGGATCACTTCGTTTCTGGTAAATATAAGGAACAAAAATCCACCTTCTTAACCACAACTTGGCTATACCGTCCTTGCTAATGTTGTACTTGTTGAATTTGTACCTTATAACGTTCGACAGCTGAAGTTGTTGTTGTACAAGCCCTTTGAGACACTTGTGATTTAGGGCTATATAAATAAAAATTGATTGATTGATACAAAAATAACATGCGGTATATACTATATAGTCTATAGCCTAGCTAGCTATTTTCGAAAACTGGACAATGAGAGGATACCAAAGGCAGCGTTAAGATGGACACCACCGGGAAAACGTAAGCCAGGGCGGCCAAAGAACACCTGGCGAAGAACAGTTGTACTTAAACAATACATGTCGATATTTTATACACTAACACTTGATCTTGTTGTTGATAACTTCCGCGTCTCTTTCTCAGTAGCGCGCAGGCTAAGCTAACTAGCAAGCTAAGCTAAGCCTGAAGCTTTAAAGTTCACTGAGACGAGTCTGACGCAAATACATTTTCGTTTTTTCACACGATATGCGAATAAGTAAAAATGCGTAAATTAAGGATTTAACGCCGACTTCCAAGCCACAACGCTCGTTAAATGCTTTTTCTGTCAATGCTGTGTTCGCTGTGAGCTGGTTTGTTTTCAACGAATTCCCGGTTGGTAGGCGGAAGTGACGTAGGTCCGCCCTCACCCATACATATATTGTATTGGTTTTTCAAATAAAAAATATCAAAATGGCCCCCGCTTGCTTTGATTTTTCAGAATGCGGCCCTCAGTGGAAAAAGTTTGGACACCCCTGATGAAGATGCACATGTCGGCTGTTCACATTGACTTTACAAAAGAGAAGTGTGGTATACTTCTCTTGTCGCCTAATTTGTATTTGACTTTATTAAATGTATTTATACCGTATTATCATTTGGTGCAGCCGGGCCGGGGCAGGTGGGGATGAAACAGTACAAACAAGCGCCAGGGTGTTGGAAACTAACTCAATAAAGCAACTAAAGTAGTTATTTTCTTAAAAGACCGACTCAAAAGCGACAATATTACAACAGACGGTGTTACAAGGGCGTCCTCTGGCGACCATTTTCCGTAAATAATCCACATTTGGAGCACAGCATCATAGCTTTCACAGCTCAAAAACCACAACATAACTCTTACGCTACGTGTTTTTTCGCATCTTTTGACTAACTACACTTTTTAAATCTCATTACACCACAGAACGTACAAAGTGTCCTTTTCTGGGCAAGATAAAGTCATAAATCATATACAACGATACAAAATCCACGAAGATAAAAGTTGAAACAAGTTGTGAATAAAAGAATACACTCACGTCGTTGGATGGCTCCATATATTCTTCTTTGGAAAGTCAGAATGAATGTTCCCACACAGACGATCGAGTCAATATGTTGTGTTGCCTTCAAACACTGTGGACTTTAAAGAGATAACTGAATATTCTTCTGAAGACATTAAAGGATAAAAGAGCTATTCTTCTGAACAGATTCAAATTGTAGTGACGTGCGCGCGCAAGTCTTCTTTTTAGCGATAATTAAAAGTTGTAAAAAAAAAATAAGTTTTTTATTATCTATAGCAGGGGTGTCAAAAGTGTGGCCCGGAGGCCATTTGCGGCCCACAGCTAATGTTTTAAAGTGAAGTGAATTATTATATTTATATTATAGTTATATTATAGTATAGGCCGGGGCTCTTTAGCGCCGCCCTAGTGGCCCACTGGAGATAATTCAATGTGATTGTCTTGTGTGATGACTGTATTATGATGTTAGTAAGTATATATTTGTATCATCAATCAATTTAAGTGGACCCCCACTTAAACAAGTTGAACAACTTATTGGGGTGTTACCATTTAGTGGTCAAGTGTACGGAATCACTGTGCAATCGACTAATAAAAGTTTCAATCAATCAAAAAAAACAACATCAAATATTACACTTTGAAAAATATTTCTGGTGGAAGGTTTTGCATATTTTGTGTGTTTGCCATAAAAAACATAGTTTTGTTTGACAAAAAAAGGGCAGAAAACAAACAAACCAAAGAAGCAACATTAAAAAAAAAGGTATTAAACATTTTGAAATGAGGGATAGAAGTGAAGTTGATGTAGACTCCAGGGATCAGAGCGTTAAATAATATATCTACACTGTAAAAAAAAATCCTATTTTTATGGTTAATTTACTCTAAATTTCTACTGTAATTTTTCTTCTTTTTTTTTCAATAGTTTATAAAACTGTAGAATTGAAGACATTATCTGTAAATGAACAATCCGCCTGTTATTTGAAGTAATATGCCAGTAATGACAAACTATGTATATTTCTTTTTTTTTTTTTACAGAAAAATACCAAATTAAAGAGACATCCATTGCTTTTGGTCTCCCCTAGAGGGGGGGCGGGGGCGGGGGGGGGGGGGGGGGGTTACCCACATATGCGGTCCTCTCCAAGGTTTCTCATAGTCATTCACCGACGTCCCACTGGGGTGAGTTTTTCCTTGCCCGTATGTGGGCTCTGTACCGAGGATGTCGTTGTGGCTTGTACAGCCCTTTGAGACACTTGGGATTTAGGGCTATATTAATAAACATTGATTAATTGATGATGATTGAATTATACATAGCATTTTCTGTTTTCTTCAATTAATTTCAAATTCATGTAAAATTACAGTAATTATCTTTCATGAAATATGTAGCTTGTTATATAAAAGTCTATGTCCATACTAACAATCTAAGTGTAGAAAAAAGGTATTTTTCTGCAGAACTGTTTGCATCGTCACTTTATTAAAGGTGGTTGATCTTAATAATTTAGTAAAAATCTGTAAAATTACGATATTTTTTCCGCAAAACGTTTCATGAAAATTTCTGTAAATATAATGTTTTTGATCATTATTTGGGTTACAATGTTTTACTATCATTTTATGCTTTTCGTTTGGCAGCCGTAGCCGCCAGTAGATGACCGTTTTTTAACAGAATTTCTTTTTACAGTGTATGCCCTGGCCCCTGGCACACCATTATCAACATTTCATGACCCAAGCAAAACACTCTTTACACTTTTATACTGAAATAAATACACCTACAACTTATTCAAGAAAAACTAGCAGCCGCGGTAAAGTTTAGATTCATGAAGGACAGAAGAAAGTGAATGAATGTTTATAACTGGATACATTTACATGTGCATACACATTTGTTTTTCTTTTTTTAATACGGTTTTTTTAAAGACTGAAGTAACGTTTATGACAAGATTTTTCCAAAACACAACAGAATGTGGGACCTCAAAAATGTACTGTGGGACCCATTGGCGTTGTTAGGCCTGTTTTAGGGGGGCTCAAGCCCCCCTAAAATATTCTTAAGCCCCCCTAAATAATTTGGAGACATTTGTATTTTATTTATTTTTATTTTTTACAAATACATGCCGACATATTCATTATAAAGTGGCCCGAATATGTGTTTAAATAAATAATCATATAACCTGTCATTATTCACTCAACCTTGTGTCTGCAATTGTAAATAATTTAGTTTTTAAGTTTTGTGTTTCAGGTAGAATCTTTATAAAGTAATATACATTAGCCTATAGTTAAAATAATGAAAAAAACATCATTAAATATATTTGTTTTATTGTATTGTTACATTGCTTGGATGGCAACATATGTTGCTCCAAAAGCTGTATGTACCTTTCAGTATTAATGGTGCCTTCACAGATGTGTAAGTTACCCATGTCTTGGGCACTAATACACCCCCATACCATCACACACTAATACACCCCCATACCATCACACATGCTGCCTTTTACACTTTGCGCCTAGAACATCCCGGATGGTTCTTTTCCTCTTTGGTCCGGAGGACACGACGTCCACAGATTCCAAAAACAATTTGAAATGTGGACTCGTCAGACCACAGAACACTTTTCCACTTTGTATCAGTCCATCTTAGATGAGCTCAGGCCCAGCGAAGCCGACGGCGTTTCTGGGTGTTGTTGATAAACGGTTTTCGCCTTGCATAGGAGAGTTTTAACTTGCACTTACAGATGTAGCGACCAACTGTAGTTACTGACAGTGGGTTTCTGAAGTGTTCCTGAGCCCATGTGGTGATATCCTTTACACACACTTGTTGATGCAGTACAGCCTGAGGGATGGAAGGTCACGGGCTTAGCTGCTTACGTGCAGTGATTTCTCCACATTCTCTGAACCCTTTGATGATATTACGGAGCGTAGATGGTGAAATCCCTAAATTCCTTGCAATAGCTGCTTGAGAAAGGTTGTTCTTAAACTGTTCAACAATTTGCTCAGGCATTTGTTGACAAAGTGGTGACCCTCGCCCCATCCTTGTTTGTGAATGACTGAGCATTTCATGGAATCTACTTTTATACCCAATCATGGCACCCACCTGTTCCCAATTAGCCTGTTCACCTGTGGGATGTTCCAAATAAGTCTTTGATGAGCATTCCTCAACTTTATCAGTATTTATTGCCACCTTTCCCAACTTCTTTGTCACGTGTTGCTGCCATCAAATTCTAAAGTTAATTATTATTTGCAAAAAAAAAAGTTTATCAGTTTGAACATGAAATATGTTGTCTTTGTAGCATATTCAACTGAATATGGCTTGAAAAGGATTTGCAAATCATTGTATTCCGTTTATATTTACATCTAACACCATTTCCCAACTCATATGGAAACGGGGTTTGTATTATTATATCGTCAAAGCGCTCACAGAGAAGTGGGAACCCATCATTCATTCACACCTGGTGGTGGTAAGCTACATTTGTAGCCACAGCTGCCCTGAGGTAGACTGACGGAAGCGAGGCTGCCAGTTTGCGCCTACGGCCCCTCCGACCACCACCTGTCATTCATCATTCATTCACCAGGGTGAGCAAGGTGACCAATTCCTCTCAAATGTGTGTTCTTTGCCAAGATAATCCATCCCACCTCACAGGTGTGGCATATCAAGATGATGAGAGGATTATTGCACATTTCCTTCTTGTGGGATGAATCAAGTGTAGAAATGGATGATGTTTTAGGCTAAGCCAATGAACATATTTTCACGTGCAATGCTGAGCTGGCAGGGTGTTTCATGCATGCCTAGTTTCATTACCGTATTTGGAGGTGTCCAACTCCCCACCATGCCATCCTGCAGCGTGGCGTGCACCTTCCTCATCTCCACCTTCATCTTCCTCAGACGCTCAGTGATGGGCAAGATACCTGGAAAATGTCCGCTACAAGTTACTCTCCATGCAGGGGAAGCTATAGTGGCAAGCATCAACATTACAGTTCAACAATACAGTACTCTAGTGCAGGCCTGGCCAATTATTTTGACTCGGGGGCCAAATTTAGATAAGAAAATGTGTCTGGGGGCCGTATATCTATTTTTAGGAAAACTAATACAAAACCTCACAATAATGTCTAATTGAATACTAAAAACGTTACGACAGACCGCCTGAAAAAACGGAATAGAATTGTACATTTTTGGACTGAATGAGACACCCAGAATGTACATGAAAATAAAGAATGTGGGATTTACAATATTAACTATGAACAATAAAACACTGAATATTGACAACATATGAGTGTCACACCCCCTCTCCCCTTACAATCAAGCGAAACGCAACAAACACAGTGAAATATGAACGCAAAAGGTAAAACAAAAACCCACCTACAATCTGATATATGTGATATATCACTAAGCTTTAGAACTTTGTTGTAAAAATCTCTTACCGCGTCTGTCCCTGAAACCCCTATTTCAGGCTCTGGAAACACTCTGTGGAAACGCTGTATTAGTATTCATTCTTTTCCTATCGTTTCAGTTTCACGTCACCGTGGAGTTATGGAGTCTGTCTAGCTGATCGGAGAGCTAGCTTGCGCCGTGACTTCTATTTTGTTTGATCAGCCGTTTTACTGCCGTGTTACAGACACCGTTTGGAAACACTTAAGGTATGTAAGTAAACCTTTACTAGATATTTCTGAGTACATACTGTAAGCCATTTCACAAGGTGGATATCTGCGGTGCGGCTAATGTATGGAAAATATGTTTTTCTTCTCAAATGCCCCGTTTCCAAGTTACCATCTCCTGAAGTTGTTGGCTGTGTGGGCGGGAACTGTTACATGATGTACATTTCAGGGCGGGAACTGTTACATGATGTACATTTCAGGGCGGGAACTGTTACATGATGTACATTTCAGGGCGGGAAGTGTTACATGATGTACATTTCAGGGCGGGAACTGTTACATGATCTACATTTCAGGGCGGGAACTGTTACATGATCTACATTTCAGGGCGGGAACTGTTACATGATGTACATTTCAGGGCGGGAACTGTTACATGATGTACATTTCAGGGCGGGAAGTGTTACATGATGTACATTTCAGGGCGGGAAGTGTTACATGATGTACATTTCAGGGCGGGAAGTGTTACATGATGTACATTTCAGGGCGGGAACTGTTACATGATGTACATTTCAGGGCGGGAAGTGTTACATGATGTACATTTCAGGGCGGGAAGTGTTACATGATGTACATTTCAGGGCGGGAAGTGTTACATGATGTACATTTCAGGGCGGGAAGTGTTACATGATGTACATTTCAGGGCGGGAAGTGTTACATGATGTACATTTCAGGGCGGGAACTGTTACATGATCTACATTTCAGGGCGGGAACTGTTACATGATGTACATTTCAGGGCGGGAACTGTTACATGATGTACATTTCAGGGCGGGAAGTGTTACATGATGTACATTTCAGGGCGGGAACTGTTACATGATGTACATTTCAGGGCGGGAAGTGTTACATGATGTACATTTCAGGGCGGGAACTGTTACATGATGTACATTTCAGGGCGGGAAGTGTTACATGATGTACATTTCAGGGCGGGAAGTGTTACATGATGTACATTACAGGACAACAAAGACTGGATTGCAACTACAAAGAAGGTTATTTGCTTTGGAGACATTCAGGCAGGGACACGGCCATTTTTAAGTTCCATACATACCCTCGTCCATCTTATTGCCCCTGGGTATTGAATACATGGAGGAAGAGCTATTTCATTATTGTTAGTACGATTTTTGGCTGGGATGAGCAAATAATGCGTGTCAAACTCAAGGTCCGAGGGCCAGATCTGGCCCGCCACATTGTTTGATGTGAAAACCTGGAAATAATGTGCACTTCCTTTTGCTTGCTAAACATATTCCGTCTGTCACTTTTGACTTACAATCTCATGTCTTCTTCAACTTGACAACTGTCTGATTGTGCAAAAACATGAAATGCGTCCAAAGCTGCAGTTGAGTTGGTTGGACTATAACAGTGTCAAAAAGAGCAAATATTTGTGATGTAATGCTAAAACATGTCGCATAGTAAAAATGCGGGGGGCATTTTTTCGCTTTATGAAAAAAACCACATCATTTTGACAGTATCTAAAGACAACATAAGCTTTGTGTTATAAGTGACTGTGAGTGTATTATTATTATGAGTTGATAGAATCAAAAGCCAAGTTTATTTTGACTGTAGTTGTAAAGATCCAGCAGCTGAAAATCAAACATTTGCTTAGTAGGCAAATAGTGAGAGCATTCCTGACTTGGTCTTTAGAGTAGTTTTCCACTTTACATCTCCATATTTATTGTCAAATGTGCAGACTTGTAGCCTTTTGTAATGTTCTGAATTTGGAAGAATATACCTGGACACAGTGAAGGTTTTTTTTATTCCATTTACAAGGTGAAAGTAATGCAGTGTTCCCTCGCTACAACACGCTTCACTTTACACGGCCTCGCTGTTACACCCATCTTTTTTGTGTGTATTTTTTTTTTTACAGTGTTGCTCCTTTTTTTCCACAGCACATGATTACGCATTGTGTTCTGCGTCCTGATTGGCGAAGGGACTGTAGACCATTGTCAATCAATCTTCTTATGCCATGTGTCCTGTACACCGGTGCTTTTCAACCACTGTGCCGTGAGATACAGTCTGGTGTGCCCTGGGAGATTATGTCATTTCACATATTTGGGTTAAAAATATTTTTTACAAACCAGTAATTATAGTCTGCAAATGATGTGTTGTTGTTGAGTGTCGGTGCTGTCTAGAGCTCGGCAAGAGTAACCGTGTAATACTCTTCCGTATCAGTAGGTGGCAGCCGGTAGCTAATTGCTTTGTAGATGTGGGAAACAGCGGGAGGCAGGGTGCAGGTAAAAAGGTGTCTAATGCTTAAACCAAAAATAAACAAAAGGTGAGTGCCCCGAAGAAAAGGCATTGAAGCTTAGGGAAGGCTATGCAGAACAAAACTAAAACTGAACTGGCTACAAAGTAAACAAAAACAGAATGCTGGACGACAGCAAAGACTTACTGTGGAGCAAAGACGGCGTCCACAAAGTACATCCGAACATGACATGACAATCAACAATGTCCCCACGAATAAGGATAAAAACAACTGAAATATTCTTGATTGCTAAAACAAAGTAGATGCGGGAAAAATCGCTCAAAGGAAGACATGAAACTGCTACAGGAAAATAAAAAAAGCCACCAAAATAGGAGCACAAGACAAGAAGTAAAACACTACACACAGGAAAACAGCACAAAAGTCCAAATAAGTCAGGGTGTGATGTGACAGGTGGTGACAGTACACCTACTTTGAGACAAGAGCTATAGTGATGCATGCTTGGTTATGCTTTAAAGTCATATCCAACAATTGCGACAACGACTTTTTACTGTCAACTGAGTTTTGTTTTTTAATCATTTCTGCTGGTGGTGTGCCTCGGCATTTTTTCAACGCAAAAAATGTGCCTTGGCTGAAAAAAGGTTGAAAAACACTGCTGCACACTGCAGAACGCCTTGTCTTACAGTGCACTTATTTGGGACTTTTGTTTTACTGTCAACTACTTTTAGGACTTTTGTGCGCCTGCACTTGAAATGTCTGAGAAGACGGTAGAGGACACTTTCTCAAATGAAGTCCAGTAGCTTGTCCTGGTGTTATTTCACAGCACATCTATTACAGGATCTTTGCAGGATAGCTTGCTAACATTGAACCAAAGAATGGCTTATTGTACTTGCACCAGACATGAATGCGTCGGTAACAACAACAACAAATATACTTATAATATTTACATAGAAGTATCTCAGATCTAGAAATGACATACCTGTGTCCTTCCCGCTTTACAATTTCATTCCTGTAGTTGTGTTCCATGGAGTGCAGGACAACTCCCTTCCTTATAGCTTATGCATGTCATGTGATGTCATATTAGCATGAAGGACATCAAACATGTCCTACTCGCATTAGGACGTAAAGTCAAGTAGATTGGTGAAAGATGTTCATGGTTATACAATATTACATCATTGGTATCATAGTCTTAAAAGACTACTAAGTCAGAGATGTATCAACCACAACCAGGACATATATGTGTGCTCTGTGGATTGAAAAAAGCCTTTGCCGGAGTAGATTGGTTACATTTCCTGGAGATCCTTCAGAGCGTTGGTGTGGATTGGCGTGATGGAAGGTTGATTGCAGCACTATAAAGGAACAGACTGCCACAGTCAGGCTGAAGGATAGTATGACAGATCCTGCTGTGATCGCACGTGGAAGCAGACAGGGGTGTTGTTTATCACCCTCGTTGTTTAATGTCTATGCTGAAGCTTTGCTGGGAGATGCCTTAGGTCGGGTGGATGAAGGCATTCATGTGGGAGGACATGTCATCAAGCCCGTGAGATACACGGGTGACCAGGCCACAGTAGCTGGCTCTGTTAACGCTTTACAAGTCATGATGACCAGGATGCATGAAGCGGCAGAAGAGTACGGCACCAAGACACGTGGTAAGAAAACAAAGCTGTTGAAGATCTCAAAGCAGCCGGTTGAAGACTTTGAGATCCGCCTTGGTGGTGTGCAGCTGAACCAAGTGACAGTTGATCTACCTTGGCAGTATAATTGCACAAGATGGATACTGTGACAATAACATCAAGTCATGGATCGCACATGCGGAAGATGTGTTTTCTAGGAGGAAAAAACTGCTGACAAAGGCCTTTAGTTTGACCTTGAAAAAGAGAATAATCAAGACGGTGGTCTGGAGTACATGGCTGTACGGTGCAGAAACATGGACACTTGGCAAAGAAGAGACCAGGGTTAGATTCAATGATCTCTCCGATGGGAGAATTTGGCTTTCAAATCTATATGTATATTTATTTTGCTGACTTTGGCTGAGGACAAAAAGGAACATATTACTTATTCGTAGTGCTGATCCATGATTTAATACATGCTTTATATTTTTATTTTGTTTCAACACAAGATATGGTTTAGAAAAATAACTAATAAAGCAAATGTCCATGAAATTATATTAGATAAACATTCAAATTGAATATACATTTTGTGTATATTTTTGCATTACAAAAATAAATATGTACTGTATGTGCATTTGTATGTATGTATACAGTATATATATATATATATATATGTATATATATATATGCATATATATATATATATATATACATGTATATATATATATATATATACATGTATATATATATATATACATATATATATATACATGTATATATATATACATGTATATATATATATATATGTATATGTATATATATATATATACATGTATATATAATATGTATGTATATGTATATATATGTATGTATGTATATGTATATATATGTATGTATGTATATATATATGTATATATATATATATGTATATATATATGTATGTATATGTATATATATATATGTATATATATATGTATATGTATATATATATATATGTATGTATATATATATATGTATGTATATATATATGTATGTATATATATATGTATGTATATATATATGTATGCATATATATGTATGATATATCTATATGTATATATATTTATACATGTGCGTATGTATAGATATATATCTATACATGTGCGTATGTATATATATACTATATATATATATATATATATACACACATACATACATACGCACATACAGTACTATACTACTATGTACTATGCTCTATATACTGTATGTATATATATATATATATATATATATATATATATATATATATATATATATATATATATATATATATATATATATATATATATATATATATATATATATATATATATATACGCACATACAGTACATTAGGGGTCACCAACCTTTTTGAAAGCAAGAGCTACTTCTTGGGTAGTGATTAATGCGAAGGGCTACCAGTTTGATACACACTTAAATAAATTGCCAGAAAAAGCCAATTTGCTCAATTTACCTTTAACTCTATGTTATTATTAATAATTAATGATATTTACACTTAATTGAACGGTTTAAAAGAGGAGAAAACATTAAAAAAATGACAATTAAATTTTGAAACATAGTTTATCTTCAATTTCGACTCTTTAAAATTCAAAATTCACCCGAAAAAAAGAAGAGAAAAACTAGCTAATTCGAATCTTTTTGAAAAAATTAAAAAAATAATTTATGAAACATCATTAGTAAATTTTCATAATTAAAATTAATTTTAGAATTTTGATGACGTTTTAAATAGGTTAAAATCCAATCTACACTTTGTTAGAATATATAAAAAATTTGGACCAAGCTATATTTCTAACAAAGACAAATCATTATTTCTTCTAGATTTTCCAGAACAAAAATTTTAAAAGAAATTCAAAAGACTTTGAAATAAGATTCAATTTTGATTCTACAGATTTTCTAGATTTGCCAGAATAATTTTTTTGAATTTTAATCATAAGTTTGAAGAAATATTTCACAAATATTCTTTGTCGACAAAACAGAAGCTAAAATGAAGAATTAAATCAAAATGTATTTATTATTCTTTACAATAAAAAAAATTTTTTTACTTGAACATTGATTTAAATTGTCAGGAAAGAAGAGGAAGGATTTTAAAAGGTAAAAATTTATATTTGTTTAAAAGTTATAAGAAGCAAAGTAAAAAAATTAATGCATTTATTTAAACAAGTGAAGACCAAGTCTTTAAAATATTTTCTTGGATTTTCAAATTCTATTTGAGTTTTGTCTCTCTTAGAATTAAAAATGTCGGGCAAAGCGAGACCAGCTTGCTAGTAAATAAAAACATTTAAAAAATAGAGGCAGCTCACTGGTAAGTGCTGCTATTTGAGCTATTTTTAGAACAGGCCAGCGGGCTACTCATCTGGTCCTTACGGGCTACGTGGTGCCCGCGGGCACCACGTTGGTGACCCCTGCAGTACATATTTATTCTTGTAATACAAAAATAGTATACACATAATGTATATTCAAATAAAATATTTATCTAATTTTCAAGGACATTTGTCTTATTAGAAGTTATTTTTGTAAACCATATCTTGTATTGTAAAAAATATATATATATAAAGCATGTATTAAATCATGGATCAGCACTACGAATAAGTAATATGTTCCTTTTTGTCCTCAGCCAAAGTCAACAAAAATAAATTAAAAACAGTTCATTTAAGCACAACAACTTTCTTTGTGAAGATATAAATAAAAATGATGTGAGATAACAGAAAACATTGACAAAATGTGTCATTGATGGACTCTTACCTGGCAGATGAGCTCTTCTTGAATGTGTGCAACAACAACATGGAACAAATATCACAGATATAATCTCAAATATACTTTTTTCAACGTGAACTCAACTGACCTTTAACATTTTTTAACATTAAATAATACACTTCAAACCAGCCTTTCAACTGATAAAAAATACAATATAATTATGATTTATAATAATATTATATATATTTATAAATATAAGTAAAATATATTTACATTTATATATATATTACATTTATATATATATATTAGGTAAGTATTATTTATGTATTTAATATGTGTTTACTTACTATGGTACATTATTTATTTATTCACTTTTCTGTTAGAGAGAACAAGGAAGTGGGATAACATTGCTGGAACAACTGCAAATATGTGATGCCTTACCTCAGTGGTTCTCAAATGGGGGTACGCGTACCCCTGGGGGTACTTGAAGGTATGCCAAGGGGTACGTGAGATTTTTTTTAAATATTTTAAAAATAGCAACTATTAAAAAATCCTCTATAAATATATTTATTGAATAATACTCCAACAAAATATGAATGTAAGTTCATAAAGTGAACATCAAATCAAGTAGGCTATTCCATTGATGAGCATAAAGCCAGAGTTTTCCCCACGCCATGATGGTTTGACCCTCACTAAAATGTCTGTCAAAAAGAAGTGTGAAAAGAAATGCAACAATGCAATATTCAGTGTTGACAGCTACATTTTATTTTTTTCGGACATGTTCCATAAATATTGATGTTAAATATTTATTTTTTTGTGAAGAAATGTTTAGAATGAAGTTGATGAATCCAGATGGATCTCTAGTACAATCCCCAAAGAGGGCACTTTAAGTTGATGATTACTTCTATGTGGAGAAATCTTTATTTATGATTGAATCACTTGTTTATTTTTCAACAAGTTTTTAGTTATTTTTTATCTTTTTTTCCAAATAGTTCAAGGAAGACCACTACAAATGAGCAATATTTTGCACTGTTATACAATTTAATAAATCATAGTGCTGCATTTTACTTCTTTCTCTTTTTTTCAACCAAAAATGCTAAGCTCTGATTAGGGGGTACTTGAATTAAAAAACAATTTCACAGGGGGTACATCACTGAAAAAAGGTTGAGAACCACTTACCCTTACCTTGTATCGTATGCAAGTTCCACATCAACTGAAACTGAACACAGGCAATAACTTCCACCAGGAGCAAAAATGACAAGCTGACATGATCTGAGCCCTTTGAGTCCAGTTTATTGATACAGCAGTGCAGTCACATAGCATGGTGGCACACACACACACACACACACACACACACACACACACGCACGCACGCACACGCACGCACGCACGCACGCACGCACGCACGCACGCACGCACGCACGCACGCACACACACACACACACACACACACACACACACACACACACACACACACACACACACACACACACACACACACACACACACACACACCAGCAGAGCAGGTCACAGTGAGGAGATCAGAAACACAATTGAAATATTCACACTTTTACATCCGTCTGATCTCAAAGTCGTCAGCGGTGAGATCAGAAAGAGGACAAGAGACAAGATGGAGGAATTCAGAAGTCTTCTAAGAACTAACGACTTGTTACAAAAACACCACACGGAGAAGACTGGAAGGCGTTCAAACGTGTCGTCTCTGCTGCAGCTAAAAGCAACCGTCACAACTCTGCTCTGTCACTACCTTTGTGGACGCCATCATCACAACTCTGCTCTGTCACTACCTTTGTGGACGCCATCGTCACAACTCTGCTCTGTCACTACCTTTGTGGACGCCATCGTCACAACTCTGCTCTGTCACTACCTTTGTGGACGCCATCATCACAACTCTGCTCTGTCACTACCTTTGTGGATGCCATCATCACAACTCTGCTCTGTCACTACCTTTGTGGACGCCATCGTCACAACTCTGCTCTGTCGCTACCTTTGTGGACGCCATCATCACAACCTCGGTCCGCTTGCAAGTGAACTCTGGTGCACTTCAATTGACTTGAGTTTCAACGTGGAGCACTTTTAGAATGACAAATCTTCAAAGGGGTGATATTATGATGTGTATTGGACATGTAAAAGACCCCCTAGAGGTGGACATGATGTGTCAGGCTGGTTCTTTGGTCAGACTTTTGCATAGACTTGGTTTTACAGATCATCTTCAAGTTGCTTCCTGACAGTCTCTTCAGGACGCGGCGTTTTGTTTACGTGTCTCCAATTCCCTACTTTGTATTAGAAATGGCTACAGCGGAGGATGCACGTGCATGTACGA
This sequence comes from Entelurus aequoreus, assembly GCF_033978785.1. Taxonomy (NCBI): domain Eukaryota; kingdom Metazoa; phylum Chordata; class Actinopteri; order Syngnathiformes; family Syngnathidae; genus Entelurus; species Entelurus aequoreus. The sequence continues at coordinate 1,223,935 of NC_084746.1, forward strand.
GCCAGTCTGCCCCACAACAAGAGGATGGAAAAAAAGAAGGAACTTGTTGACTACTGCGTCGGACTAAAAATGGCGGACTCGCGCAAGCTCTTGGTGTAAACCTTTACCATATATGGAGCTATGCGCTGACATCCCATGTTTGAAAAAAAACAAAAAACAAAAAACGGCTCATTTGGAGGAAATATTACGGAGCCCCTAAAGCAGGGGTCACCAACGCGGTGCCCGCGGGCACCAGGTCGCCCGTAAGGACCAGATGAGTAGCCCGCTGGCGTGTTCTAAAAATAGCTCAAATAGCAGCACTTACCAGTGAGCTGCCTCTATTTTTTAAATGTTATTTATTTACTAGCAAGCTGGTCTCGCTTTGCCCGACATTTTTAATTCTAAGAGAGACAAAACTCAAATAGAATTTGAAAATCCAAGAAAATATTTTAAAGACTTGGTCTTCACTTGTTTAAATAAATTCATAAAATTTTTTACTTTGCTTCTTATAACTTTCAGAAAGACAATTTTAGAGAAAAAATACAACCTTAAAAATGGTTTTAGGATTTTTAAACACATATACCTTTTTACCTTTTAAATTCCTTCCTTTTCTTTCCTGACAATTTAAATCAATGTTCAAGTACATTTTTTTTATTTTATTGTAAAGAATAATAAATACATTTTAATTTAATTCTTCATTTTAGCTTCTGTTTTTTTGACGAAGAATATTTGTGAAATATTTCTTCAAACTTATTATGATTAAAATTCAAAAAAATTATTCTGGCAAATCTAGAAAATCTGTAGAATCAAATTTAAATCTTATTTCAAAGTCTTTTGAATTTCTTATAAAATTTTTGTTCTGGAAAATCTAGAAGAAATAATGATTTGTCTTTGTTAGAAATATAGCTTGGTCCAATTTGTTATATATTCTAACAAAGTGGAGATTGGATTTTAACCTATTTAAAACATAATCAGGAAAAATTACTAATGATGTTCCATAAATTATTTTTTACATTTTTTCAAAAAGATTCGAATTAGCTAGTTTTTCTCTTCTTTTTTTCGGTTGAATTTTGAATTTTAAAGAGTTGAAATTGAAGATAAACTATGTTTCAAAATTTAAATGTCATTTTTTTCGTGTTTTCTCCTCTTTTAAACCGTTCAATCAAGTGTAAATATAATTAATTATTAATAATAACATAGAGTTAAAGGTAAATTGAGCAAATTGGCTATTTCTGGCAATTTATTGAAGTGTGTATCAAACTGGTAGCCCTTCGCATTAATCACTACCCAAGAAGTAGCTCTTGCTTTCAAAAAGGTTGGTGACCCCTGCCCTAAAGGGACATGGGGGAAATTACATTTTTTAATAATCCTTTTTAATTTTTTGTAGACGTGTATCTTGTGCGCACGAGAAACTTTTTATAAAGTCTAAAAAAAAACTTGTTTTTTAAAAATTAATTTTTTTTTTGAAATTTTTTTTTAGACTTGTATCTCGTGCACACGAGAAACTTTCTCGTGCGCACGAAAAAAAAAAGTCTATATTTTTTTAACTATAATTTTATAACTTTATAAAAAGTTTCTCATGCGCACAAGATACATGTCTAAAAAAAAAAAAAAAAATTATAAAAAAATTAAAATTCTCCAATGTCCCTTTAGGGGCTCTGTAAAATATGAAGGAAGGCAAGATTGGAATAAATAATCATTTCAAATTGTGTACCAAGTATTTGTTGTTTATGGTCCAGACAGGAACGCACAATTATTTTGCAATTGGAGCAAATGCTGTCAAGTAAACAACGTTTAGTAAACATAAACATAAAGTAAGGCAGTTAACACATATTATATTACTTGAAGTGAAATACACCAAACCAACATCTTAATAGCTTGTGTATTATTGTCTTATTCTGCTGTATCTAACAGCTTAGATTCCACAAAAAAAGCTTCTAAAATATACTTTCAAAAAGTTTTTGTGATACAACTCAACTATTCCAAAGCAAAATGTTATATGCTGGGTGGAATAATTTCATTTAAAGGTATTTACTCGCTACAATTCCACAAAAAGCTTCTAAAAAATATACTTTGTGCCATATTGTGTGACGTGACTCAAACATTGGTCAGTTGGGTTAATAAACAAGTAGTATTTTATATTTACCATCTTTGAAAAAAGCTAAAATATATTTTAAGTAATTTTCTTGACATATCCTACACTTGATGTAAGTGTCTATATTAGCCTACTATCAAAATGACTTTAAAAGCTTTATATAAGTGTTATAATGAAGACAACACATGATGTAAGTGTCTATATTAGCCTACTATCAAAATGACTTTAAAAGCTTTATATAAGTGTTATAATGAAGACAACACATGATGTAAGTGTCTATATTAGTTATATTAGCCTACTATCAAAATGACTTTAAAAGCCTTATATAAGTGTTATAATGAAGGCAACATGTGGTGTTTATATTAGCCTACTATCAAAATGACTATGCAAATCTTTGTTGATAGAAATGTTGAAATGTAATATTTATTCCACACATCTTTAACATTGAAAAATATTAGTAAAATGGAGGTTTCTCACAGGATGAGATAACTTCTGGAAATGACAGTCTTAGAATGGCCAAAGGTACAGATGTGTGTGTGCAAGTTACAGGAAACTGCAGGCTGTCTTCTTTCAATGGATTTAACGTTTGCTGTGGTCTGGAACAACATGGCACACAAACAACTATCAGACATGCAGCCAATATTAAGTACAGATAATGTGTCAAATTAAATACACCGAGGATATAAGAAAATTAAATGAGCTCAAATATACCAAGAAACGAGGTACATACAGCTAGCCTAAATAGCATGTTAGCATCAACACTAACCAAATATGCCTGATCAGCACTCCAACACGTCAATAACATCAACAAAGCTCACCTTTGTGCATTCACGCACAGCATAAAACGTTTGTTGGACAAAATGAGACAAACGAGGAGTGGAATAAAACACGTATTTCTGTGGCAGCGTCGGAGAAAGTTGTACATGTAAATAAACTACGGTGCGTTCAAGGATCGCCGAAATTAGTAGGACAAAACGGCGCTCGCCAAATCCTCTCCTCAGTGAAGCATGTTGAATATAAAGAGGGGGATTTATAACAATCAGGAAGCTTTGTGTCATGTTTGCTGTGTTACACAAACAATATTAAAACAAAAATAATATTTTTTCCACCATCTTTGCCGACCCCCGTCTTAGATGGACCAAACTTTCTAAAAAAGAAAAAAATGGATGGATAGGCAAAATTTTAAAAAAAAAGTGCAGTTCCCCTTTAAATGTGTTGATTATTTTTACAATCTTATATTTTACAAAAAGCTTGTAAAAAGTACTTTTAAAGAGTCAGCTGTGCCCGCTCTGGGCTGGAAGTTTTTTTTTAGCACATCACCATTGGCTCAATAACAGTCCTTGACAATCTCATTGATACCATCACGCTTTCATTTTCAGCCGGGATGTCCAAACTACAAGTTGAAGTTTAACAAGAAGATTGCCCCCCCCCCCACCCCCCCCCCCCCCCCGGCATCTCTTGGCCCAACTTGAATACACTGGACAAATATTGGCTGCAGTTCTGCCGCCCCCGTGTGGACGTACTTAGTATTGCTAGTGAATGAGCATGCATATTATTTGCAACAATGCAGAGCAGAGTTTCTATGAGCCAATCCAAACAACTTTCCCCACTCACCTACAAATGAAGTGTAACCAACAAAGAAAGTAATCAAAAAGGTCAACCAACGAACGAGATTTCGCTACAGAATCTCCTCTCTGGTCAACAAAAGCACCTTGAGGATTCTGGCGGGAACTCTCGTTCAACCCTTTTTCCATTACGCATGCACCTCCTGGTACCCTAGCACCTCCAAAACCCTCAAATCTAAACTCCAAACATCTCAGAACAAGCTAGTCAGATTACTTCTAGACCTCCACCCCAGATCCCACCTCACTCTTACCCACTTCTCTAAAGTGGGCTGGCTCAAGGTGGAGGACAGAGTTAAACAACTTGCACTGAGCCTAGTCTATAAAATCCACTACACCTCCCTGATACCGAAGTACATGTCAAACTACTTCCTTAACGTAAATGACTGCCATAACCACAACACCAGGGGGAGCTCCACTAACCACGTTAAACCCAGATTCCGAACTAACAAAGGTCTTAACTCATTCTCTTTCTATGCCACATCAATGTGGAATGCACTCCCAACAGGTATAAAAGAAAGGGCATCTCTATCCTCCTTCAAAACCGCAATAAAAGTTCACCTCCAGGCAGCTACAACCCTAAACTAACACCCTCCCCGGATTGTTAATAATCAAATGTAAACAATCAAATGCAGATACTTTTTCTTATGCCTTCTGATCTCTCTCTCTCTCTCTCTCTCTCTCTCTCTCTCTCTCTCTATGTCCACTACTTGCTGTCCATATCCTACACCCCCCCCTCCACACCCCTGATTGTAAATAATGTAAATAATTCAATGTGATTATCTTGTGTGATGACTGTATTATGATGATAGTATATATGATAGTATATATCTGTATCATCAATCAATTTAAGTGGACCCCGACTTAAACAAGTTGAAAAACTTATTGGGGTGTTACCATTTAGTGGTCAATTGTACGGAATATGTACTTCACTGTGCAACCTACTAATAAAAGTCTCAATCAATCAATCAAAAAAGTCACCACACAACCTGCTCAATAAACTTATAAAACATGTCCAAACACTACACATGATTTAAAAATGCTACAAATATAAATCCACTCAAATGCACGATGGGTTTGCATTTTAGCTGCTTGATGTGTCAGATTGATTACAAAACGCCACGGAAGGAAGTAACAAGGTAGGAGTTGAACTTTCACACACTCTTAATAGTTCATGTTTTATCGTTTATACTTCATATTGCATTGTGGTCACGGTCAGACTGGGGGAGGATGTTGAAGTTGAAGTAATGTGTTGTTATAACTTGCTTCAATCAATGCAAACTGAAGTGTCTCTGATCATTTTGCTGATATTTCAAATTTGACATTCTTTATTTCGCGCAAAGGATTATTTTTATGACGTAATAATCAAACGCTCTGCTGTGTGACGAAAAACGTGCACATCCGTATGCTGGCGACGACCCTGATGAACAGGACTTTAGCGCAGGTGGTGTGGTACTGTATTTTTTTTTACATGTTTGGTAATTCCCTCTTGAATTTGGTATGAAATGAATATGCATACTTAAAGACACAAAGAGTTAGAATGAATAAATAATGAAAAAACAACGGAAGTCAGTGTTGTGAATTTGATATCAAATGTATTTAATACGTCGCTCCCAGTCTGTGGAACGCTCTCCCTGACCACCTAAGGGTACCACAGACTGTGGATGCTTTTCAAAAAGGCTTAAAAACCCTTCTTTTTAAAAAAGCCTTTTTTTTAAAAGATATATGCATACTATTTTTAGCTATTTGGCTGTTCTAGTTTTTATTTTTTATTATCTTTTATTTTTTTTAATACACTATGGCAGTGGTCCCCAACCTTTTTGTAGCTGCGGACTGGTCAACGCTTGAAAATGTGTCCCTATATATATATATATATATATATATATATATATATATATATATATATATATATATATATATATATATATATATATATATATATATATATATATATATACATATATATATACATATATATATATACATATATATATACACACACATCAAAATTTATTTTATTTTTTCATAAAGAAATACAATCATGTGTGCTTATGGACTGTATCCCTGCAGACTGTATTGATCTATATTGATATATAATGTATATATATAATGTATCTAGATATATAATGTATGCCCGTATGTGGGCTCTGTACCGAGGATGTCGTTGTGGCTTGTGCAGCCCTTTGAGACACTTGTGATTTAGGGCTATATAAATAAACATTGATTGATTGATATATCATGTTTTTTAGGTTGATTTAATTTAAAAAAAAATATATATATATATATATTTTTTTTATTTCTTGTGCGGCCCGGTACCAATCGGTCCACGGACCGGTATCGGGCCGCGGCCCAGTGGTTGGGGACCACTGC
>NC_084746.1:1235000-1236243 GCF_033978785.1 Entelurus aequoreus
CTCCTTAGCTGCTATCCCAGAATGAATGTTTACATCAGTGTTGTGGTTCCAGTATGGCACTATCTGCATGCCACAACACATGCTTGAGTGGCACACATGGACAGAGCACTACACTATTTTGTTTGTTTTTTAGATTTTGGGATGAAGTCAAAGGAAAATGATGTATCCGCAGTGTAGGAGTGGTCACAGAGCCATTGTTCAGCCTGGAGCTCATAAATTGTGGCTTGAGTAAGTTTGCCCCAGTGGAAAATGTCATGTTTTAAATGTTAACACTGCTTTGTGTCTTTGCTATCAAGCGAACCGAAGCGTGCCAGAGTTGACTTGCAAGCGCATACCAAGGTCCAGATGACCTCCTTCACCCTGGACCAAGCAAACAACAGCAGAGTTGCTTTGAAGTGCAGCACACAGAAGACAGGTGTGTGCCAGGTAGCTGCACAGTAGCGTCTGAAGGATGACACAGGAGGGACAAAAGTGACTTCACAACTTGTGTGTTTGTTCTAATAAATCATCTTTCAATGTAGAAAATGAACAAACAGTCCACCCAAAAAGAGGCAATCATTTGGAGGAAAGAAACAAGGAATAGACACAAAAAGAGCCAGAAACCACACAACAAACTGCTAAAAACAGACAATAAGGGACTGGGTGAAAGTGAAAGTGAAAGTTCATGTCAGAGGCACGCAGGCAGTCAGCGGGGCTGCAGGTACAATGTAGCGTGGACACACTACACACATGAACACACACACACACACACAATTGGTACAGTAACAACAGCACATTATGTCCTATAAAAAATGACTGTGTGTGTATTCAACAGAAGAAAAAAACAAGGTTCTGTAATTCCTATTCATAAAAATGTAGTTAAATTATGTATACACACATATATATATATATATATATATATATATATATATATATATATATATATATATATATATATATATATATATATATGTACATATATATATATATATATATATATATATATATATATATATATATATATATATATATATATATATATATATATATATACACAGTACAGGCCAAAAGTTTGGACACACCTTCTCCTCATTCAATGTGTTTTCTTTATTTCCATGACTATTTACATTGTAGATTGTCACATGAAAACTATGAATGAACACATGTGGAGTTATGTACTTAACAAAAAAAAAAGGTGAAATAACTGAAAACATGTTTTATATGCTAGTTTCTTCAAAAATAGCCACCCTTTGCTCTGATTACT
>NC_084746.1:1236263-1243763 GCF_033978785.1 Entelurus aequoreus
ATTAATGAATTTATTTAAACAAGTGAAGACCAAGTCTTTAAAATATTTTCTTGGATTTTCAAATTCTATTTGAGTTTTGTCTCTCTTAGAATTAAAAATGTCGGGCAAAGCGAGACCAGCTTGCTAGTAAATAAAAACATTTAAAAAATAGAGGCAGCTCACTGGTAAGTGCTGCTATTTGAGCTATTTTTAGAACAGGCCAGCGGGCTACTCATCTGGTCCTTACGGGCTACCTGGTGCCCACGGGCACCGCGTTGGTGACCCCTGCAGTACATATTTATTCTTGTAATACAAAAATAGTATACACATAATGTATATTCAAATAAAATATTTATCTAATTTTCAAGGACATTTGTCTTATTAGAAGTTATTTTTGTAAACCATATCTTGTATTGTAAAAAATATATATATATAAAGCATGTATTAAATCATGGATCAGCACTACGAATAAGTAATATGTTCCTTTTTGTCCTCAGCCAAAGTCAACAAAAATAAATTAAAAACAGTTCATTTAAGCACAACAACTTTCTTTGTGAAGATATAAATAAAAATGATGTGAGATAACAGAAAACATTGACAAAATGTGTCATTGATGGACTCTTACCTGGCAGATGAGCTCTTCTTGAATGTGTGCAACAACAACATGGAACAAATATCACAGATATAATCTCAAATATACTTTTTTCAACGTGAACTCAACTGACCTTTAACATTTTTTAACATTAAATAATACACTTCAAACCAGCCTTTCAACTGATAAAAAATACAATATAATTATGATTTATAATAATATTATATATATTTATAAATATAAGTAAAATATATTTACATTTATATATATATTACATTTATATATATATATTAGGTAAGTATTATTTATGTATTTAATATGTGTTTACTTACTATGGTACATTATTTATTTATTCACTTTTCTGTTAGAGAGAACAAGGAAGTGGGATAACATTGCTGGAACAACTGCAAATATGTGATGCCTTACCTCAGTGGTTCTCAAATGGGGGTATGCGTACCCCTGGGGGTACTTGAAGGTATGCCAAGGGGTACGTGAGATTTTTTTTAAATATTTTAAAAATAGCAACTATTAAAAAATCCTCTATAAATATATTTATTGAATAATACTCCAACAAAATATGAATGTAAGTTCATAAAGTGAACATCAAATCAAGTAGGCTATTCCATTGATGAGCATAAAGCCAGAGTTTTCCCCACGCCATGATGGTTTGACCCTCACTAAAATGTCTGTCAAAAAGAAGTGTGAAAAGAAATGCAACAATGCAATATTCAGTGTTGACAGCTACATTTTATTTTTTTCGGACATGTTCCATAAATATTGATGTTAAATATTTATTTTTTTGTGAAGAAATGTTTAGAATGAAGTTGATGAATCCAGATGGATCTCTATTACAATCCCCAAAGAGGGCACTTTAAGTTGATGATTACTTCTATGTGGAGAAATCTTTATTTATGATTGAATCACTTGTTTATTTTTCAACAAGTTTTTAGTTATTTTTTATCTTTTTTCCAAATAGTTCAAGGAAGACCACTACAAATGAGCAATATTTTGCACTGTTATACAATTTAATAAATCATAGTGCTGCATTTTACTTCTTTCTCTTTTTTTCAACCAAAAATGCTAAGCTCTGATTAGGGGGTACTTGAATTAAAAAACAATTTCACAGGGGGTACATCACTGAAAAAAGGTTGAGAACCACTTACCCTTACCCTTACCTTGTATCGTATGCAAGTTCCACATCAACTGAAACTGAACACAGGCAATAACTTCCACCAGGAGCAAAAATGACAAGCTGACATGATCTGAGCCCTTTGAGTCCAGTTTATTGATACAGCAGTGCAGTCACATAGCATGGTGGCACAACACACACACACACACACACACACACACACACACACACACACACACACACACACGCACACGCACGCACGCACGCACGCACGCACGCACGCACGCACGCACGCACGCACGCACATACACACACACACACACACACACACACACACACACACACACACACACACACACACACACACACACACACACACACACACACACACACACACACCAGCAGAGCAGGTCACAGTGAGGAGATCAGAAACACAATTGAAATATTCACACTTTTACATCCGTCTGATCTCAAAGTCGTCAGCGGTGAGATCAGAAAGAGGACAAGAGACAAGATGGAGGAATTCAGAAGTCTTCTAAGAACTAACGACTTGTTACAAAAACACCACACGGAGAAGACTGGAAGGCGTTCAAACGTGTCGTCTCTGCTGCAGCTAAAAGCAACCGTGCAGCGTTTGCTCTGTCACTACCTTTGTGGACGCCATCGTCACAACTCTGCTCTGTCACTACCTTTGTGGACGCCATCATCACAACTCTGCTCTGTCACTACCTTTGTGGACGCCATCGTCACAACTCTGCTCTGTCACTACCTTTGTGGACGCCATCGTCACAACTCTGCTCTGTCACTACCTTTGTGGACGCCATCGTCACAACTCTGCTCTGTCACTACCTTTGTGGACGCCATCGTCACAACTCTGCTCTGTCACTACCTTTGTGGACGCCATCGTCACAACTCTGCTCTGTCACTACCTTTGTGGACGCCATCGTCACAACTCTGCTCTGTCACTACCTTTGTGGACGCCATCGTCACAACTCTGCTCTGTCACTACCTTTGTGGACGCCATCGTCACAACTCTGCTCTGTCACTACCTTTGTGGACGCCATCGTCACAACTCTGCTCTGTCACTACCTTTGTGGACGCCATCGTCACAACTCTGCTCTGTCACTACCTTTGTGGACGCCATCGTCACAACTCTGCTCTGTCACTACCTTTGTGGATGCCATCATCACAACTCTGCTCTGTCACTACCTTTGTGGACGCCATCGTCACAACTCTGCTCTGTCGCTACCTTTGTGGACGCCATCGTCACAACTCTGCTCTGTCACTACCTTTGTGGACGCCATCGTCACAACTCTGCTCTGTCACTACCTTTGTGGACGCCATCGTCACAACTCTGCTCTGTCACTACCTTTGTGGACGCCATCGTCACAACTCTGCTCTGTCACTACCTTTGTGGACGCCATCATCACAACCTCGGTCCGCTTGCAAGTGAACTCTGGTGCACTTCAATTGACTTGAGTTTCAACGTGGAGCACTTTTAGAATGACAAATCTTCAAAGGGGTGATATTATGATGTGTATTGGACATGTAAAAGACCCCCTAGAGGTGGACATGATGTGTCAGGCTGGTTCTTTGGTCAGACTTTTGCATAGACTTGGTTTTACAGATCATCTTCAAGTTGCTTCCTGACAGTCTCTTCAGGACGCGGCGTTTTGTTTACGTGTCTCCAATTCCCTACTTTGTATTAGAAATGGCTACAGCGGAGGATGCACGTGCATGTACGAGCCAGTCTGCCCCACAACAAGAGGATGGAAAAAAAGAAGGAACTTGTTGACTACTGCGTCGGACTAAAAATGGCGGACTCGCGCAAGCTCTTGGTGTAAACCTTTACCATATATGGAGCTATGCGCTGACATCCCATGTTTGAAAAAAAACAAAAAACAAAAAACGGCTCATTTGGAGGAAATATTACGGAGCCCCTAAAGCAGGGGTCACCAACGCGGTGCCCGCGGGCACCAGGTCGCCCGTAAGGACCAGATGAGTAGCCCGCTGGCGTGTTCTAAAAATAGCTCAAATAGCAGCACTTACCAGTGAGCTGCCTCTATTTTTTAAATGTTATTTATTTACTAGCAAGCTGGTCTCGCTTTGCCCGACATTTTTAATTCTAAGAGAGACAAAACTCAAATAGAATTTGAAAATCCAAGAAAATATTTTAAAGACTTGGTCTTCACTTGTTTAAATAAATTCATAAAATTTTTTACTTTGCTTCTTATAACTTTCAGAAAGACAATTTTAGAGAAAAAATACAACCTTAAAAATGGTTTTAGGATTTTTAAACACATATACCTTTTTACCTTTTAAATTCCTTCCTTTTCTTTCCTGACAATTTAAATCAATGTTCAAGTACATTTTTTTTATTTTATTGTAAAGAATAATAAATACATTTTAATTTAATTCTTCATTTTAGCTTCTGTTTTTTCGACGAAGAATATTTGTGAAATATTTCTTCAAACTTATTATGATTAAAATTCAAAAAAATTATTCTGGCAAATCTAGAAAATCTGTAGAATCAAATTTAAATCTTATTTCAAAGTCTTTTGAATTTCTTATAAAATTTTTGTTCTGGAAAATCTAGAAGAAATAATGATTTGTCTTTGTTAGAAATATAGCTTGGTCCAATTTGTTATATATTCTAACAAAGTGGAGATTGGATTTTAACCTATTTAAAACATAATCAGGAAAAATTACTAATGATGTTCCATAAATTATTTTTTACATTTTTTCAAAAAGATTCGAATTAGCTAGTTTTTCTCTTCTTTTTTTCGGTTGAATTTTGAATTTTAAAGAGTTGAAATTGAAGATAAACTATGTTTCAAAATTTAAATGTCATTTTTTTCGTGTTTTCTCCTCTTTTAAACCGTTCAATCAAGTGTAAATATAATTAATTATTAATAATAACATAGAGTTAAAGGTAAATTGAGCAAATTGGCTATTTCTGGCAATTTATTGAAGTGTGTATCAAACTGGTAGCCCTTCGCATGAATCACTACCCAAGAAGTAGCTCTTGCTTTCAAAAAGGTTGGTGACCCCTGCCCTAAAGGGACATGGGGGAAATTACATTTTTTAATAATCCTTTTTAATTTTTTGTAGACGTGTATCTTGTGCGCACGAGAAACTTTTTATAAAGTCTAAAAAAAAACTTGTTTTTTAAAAATTAATTTTTTTTTTGAAATTTTTTTTTAGACTTGTATCTCGTGCACACGAGAAACTTTCTCGTGCGCACGAAAAAAAAAAGTCTATATTTTTTTAACTATAATTTTATAACTTTATAAAAAGTTTCTCATGCGCACAAGATACATGTCTAAAAAAAAAAAAAAAATTATAAAAAATTTAAAATTCTCCAATGTCCCTTTAGGGGCTCTGTAAAATATGAAGGAAGGCAAGATTGGAATAAATAATCATTTCAAATTGTGTACCAAGTATTTGTTGTTTATGGTCCAGACAGGAACGCACAATTATTTTGCAATTGGAGCAAATGCTGTCAAGTAAACAACGTTTAGTAAACATAAACATAAAGTAAGGCAGTTAACACATATTATATTACTTGAAGTGAAATACACCAAACCAACATCTTAATAGCTTGTGTATTATTGTCTTATTCTGCTGTATCTAACAGCTTAGATTCCACAAAAAAAGCTTCTAAAATATACTTTCAAAAAGTTTTTGTGATACAACTCAACTATTCCAAAGCAAAATGTTATATGCTGGGTGGAATAATTTCATTTAAAGGTATTTACTCGCTACAATTCCACAAAAAGCTTCTAAAAAATATACTTTGTGCCATATTGTGTGACGTGACTCAAACATTGGTCAGTTGGGTTAATAAACAAGTAGTATTTTATATTTACCATCTTTGAAAAAAGCTAAAATATATTTTAAGTAATTTTCTTGACATATCCTACACTTGATGTAAGTGTCTATATTAGCCTACTATCAAAATGACTTTAAAAGCTTTATATAAGTGTTATAATGAAGACAACACATGATGTAAGTGTCTATATTAGCCTACTATCAAAATGACTTTAAAAGCTTTATATAAGTGTTATAATGAAGACAACACATGATGTAAGTGTCTATATTAGTTATATTAGCCTACTATCAAAATGACTTTAAAAGCCTTATATAAGTGTTATAATGAAGGCAACATGTGGTGTTTATATTAGCCTACTATCAAAATGACTATGCAAATCTTTGTTGATAGAAATGTTGAAATGTAATATTTATTCCACACATCTTTAACATTGAAAAATATTAGTAAAATGGAGGTTTCTCACAGGATGAGATAACTTCTGGAAATGACAGTCTTAGAATGGCCAAAGGTACAGATGTGTGTGTGCAAGTTACAGGAAACTGCAGGCTGTCTTCTTTCAATGGATTTAACGTTTGCTGTGGTCTGGAACAACATGGCACACAAACAACTATCAGACATGCAGCCAATATTAAGTACAGATAATGTGTCAAATTAAATACACCGAGGATATAAGAAAATTAAATGAGCTCAAATATACCAAGAAACGAGGTACATACAGCTAGCCTAAATAGCATGTTAGCATCAACACTAACCAAATATGCCTGATCAGCACTCCAACACGTCAATAACATCAACAAAGCTCACCTTTGTGCATTCACGCACAGCATAAAACGTTTGTTGGACAAAATGAGACAAACGAGGAGTGGAATAAAACACGTATTTCTGTGGCAGCGTCGGAGAAAGTTGTACATGTAAATAAACTACGGTGCGTTCAAGGATCGCCGAAATTAGTAGGACAAAACGGCGCTCGCCAAATCCTCTCCTCAGTGAAGCATGTTGAATATAAAGAGGGGGATTTATAACAATCAGGAAGCTTGGTGTCATGTTTGCTGTGTTACACAAACAATATTAAAACAAAAATAATATTTTTTCCACCATCTTTGCCGACCCCCGTCTTAGATGGACCAAACTTTCTAAAAAAGAAAAAAATGGATGGATAGGCAAAATTTTAAAAAAAAAGTGCAGTTCCCCTTTAAATGTGTTGATTATTTTTACAATCTTATATTTTACAAAAAGCTTGTAAAAAGTACTTTTAAAGAGTCAGCTGTGCCCGCTCTGGGCTGGAAGTTTTTTTTTAGCACATCACCATTGGCTCAATAACAGTCCTTGACAATCTCATCGATACCATCACGCTTTCATTTTCAGCCGGGATGTCCAAACTACAAGTTGAAGTTTAACAAGAAGATTGCCCCCCCCGCGACCCCCCCCCCCCCCCCCCCCCCCCCCAGGAATCTCTTGGCCCAACTTGAATACACTGGACAAATATTGGCTGCAGTTCTGCCGCCCCCGTGTGGACGTACTTAGTATTGCTAGTGAATGAGCATGCATATTATTTGCAACAATGCAGAGCAGAGTTTCTATGAGTCAATCCAAACAACTTTCCCCACTCACCTACAAATGAAGTGTAACCAACAAAGAAAGTAATCAAAAAGGTCAACCAACGAACGAGATTTCGCTACAGAATCTCCTCTCTGGTCAACAAAAGCACCTTGAGGATTCTGGCGGGAACTCTCGTTCAACCCTTTTTCCATTACGCATGCACCTCCTGGTACCCTAGCACCTCCAAAACCCTCAAATCTAAACTCCAAACATCTCAGAACAAGCTAGTCAGATTACTTCTAGACCTCCACCCCAGATCCCACCTCACTCTTACCCACTTCTCTAAAGTGGGCTGGCTCAAGGTGGAGGACAGAGTTAAACAACTTGCACTGAGCCTAGTCTATAAAATCCACTACACCTCCCTGATAC